>NC_045437.1:167285089-167410015 GCF_002776525.5 Piliocolobus tephrosceles
TTCTTTCTTTCTTTCTTTCTTTCTTTCTTTCTTTCTTTCTTTCTTTCCTCTCTCTTTCCCTTCCTTCCTTCCTTCCTTCCTTCCTTCCTTCCTTCCTTCCTTCCCTCCCTCCCTCCCTCCTTCCTTCCTTCCCTCCCTCCCTCCCTCCTTCCTTCCTTCCTTCTTTCTCCTCTTCCTTCCTTCTTTCTTTTCTTTTCTTTTGTTTTTTTCTTTTCTTTTCTTTTTTTGAGACAGAGTTTCACAAGCCCAGGCTGGAGTGCAGTGGCGAGATCTCAGCTCCCTGCAACCTGTGCTTCCTGTGTTCAAGCAATTCTTTTGTCTCAGCCTCCCGAGTAGCTGGGATTATGGGTGCACACCCACCACACCCGGCTGGTCTTGAACTCCTGACCTCAAGTGATCCGTCCACCTCTGCCTCCCAAAGTGCTGGGATTACAGGCATGAGCCACCATGCCCGGCCTGTAAACTTTCTTAAAACATTACAAGATTTTTTTTTTGTGATTTTTGTCAAGCTCATCAGCTATCATTAGTGTATTTTATGTGTGGCCCAAGATAATTCTTCTTCCAGTGTGGTCCAGGGAAGCCAAAAGATTGGACGTTCCTGCTTTAGGCTATCAAGAAAGCACACGGCTCATTCCCTGAAATATTTTCAGTATAACTGCAAGTGGAGTAAAGATAATTTTAATTTCTTATTTCCAATGCCACTGAGGAAAACATAGGCATTCACATCCATTTGCCAAATATTTATTGAGTGCCTTTGTTACCGGAAAGGGGTCTTGTCCGAGACACCAAAAGGGAGTTCTTAGATCACGCACAGGAAAGAATTCAGGGTGAGTCACAGAGTAATGTAAAGTTAAAATAGTTCATTAGAAACTACTGGGTAGGGTGTCTTCAGAAAGCAAGAGGAGGAACGCCCCTACCTCAGACTTAATGCTTGCTTATTACATAGGGTATTAGGGCTAAGTATAGTATACTTTACCATAAAGGCTTGTGATCATCTTGTGACAGACTATTAGTATTGTTATTCTTTTGTGTAATTATTAATTTCAGCAAGAATTTATGTGTGTACTATTATCTTTAAAGTGAAACCTGCTTTTAAACTAAGAATGTATTTTTCCATTAACTTGTTCCCTCAACCATAAACATCTTGTGATCAAGAATGCCTAACGTCCTGAGAATGTAACCCAGCAGGTCAAACCTTATCCACTTCCAACGCCTTTGATACCTTCTTATAAAAGAAGTTGAACTAATGCTGTAGAGAATAAAAGTAACAACAACAGCAACTAGTATAATTTGAGTTGCTAAGAACTTTGTATACAGTCTCTTTTAATTCTCAGGAAAAAAACATAAAAAGAATTTTCTATGAGGAAATTGAAGCTTAGAAAGATTGCTTACCTATTCCATGGTCACATAGGTAGAAAGCAATGGAGCTATGATTTGAATCTAGGACTTTCTAAATAAAAACCCCGTATGAATTAGTTAAGGTTCTTATTACAAAGAAAGATTTAGTATTTATTTATTCATTTTTTTAGGCAGAGTCTCACTGTGTCACTCAGGCTGGAATGCAGTGGCACGATCTCTGCTCACTGCAACCTCCGCCTCCTGGGTTTAGGCGATTCTCTTGCCTCAGCCTCCCAAGTAGCTGGGATTACAGGCATGCATCATCCTACCTGGCAAATTTTGGTGCTTTTAGTAGAGACGGGGTTTCACCATGTTGGCCAGGTTGGTCTCGAACTCCTGACCTCAAGTGATCTGCCCGCCTCGGCCTCCTAAAGTGCTGGGATTACAGGCGTGAGCCACCACACCCGGCCTTTAAAATTTAGTAATTTTAAGTTCCTATTTTAACATGGCTTATATTGAGTTTCCAAGAATAGCAAGTTGTACTATATATTACTGATTCAACATCATACAGAAGCCTCAATTTCTCCCATCTTCAGGTTTCCTGACAGGATTTTTTCACTTCCAATTAAAAAAAAAAAAATACTCTGGTAGTTGGAGAATTGTAAACAATTCTCAAAACAACAAGAGTATTATAAAGCTCATTTCAAAGAGCAAACAAACAGAAATAGCTAAGAAGTTGAAAAATGCAGTAATGATGGCATCGTCTTATTGGATAATGAAATATATTATAAAGCTATGCTAAATAAAATTTATGGGAAGTCATTGCTTTGGACTGAGCTTCTGAAGTAGGCCCCAACAGACAAACCATAATGGAGTTATTCATGTTAAGTGCCATAAAGTCAAACTGAAACTTTAAAAAAAAAAAAAGAAAAATCTGCAAACAGGACAGTTTCTACAAAACAAACAAACAAACAAACAACCTCGGGAGTTTAAGATTAACCAGTTGGGAAGGACTCAGTCAACCTAAGCTGGCATGAGAAGGATATCCCCTCTGCTTTATCCCTAGAAGAAAAGTAATCTGAAGTAACCTGATGTTAACTCATCCACTTTTTTGTATTACGCTGTTTCCTTGTGCCTGTTCAGTCTTACAAAAACCAATTGTTCTGTCATGCTCAGGAAACCTTTTTATTTTTTTAAGATGAAATGTTGCCCAATTTATGAATCACTAATGAAAGTCAATTAGATCATTATACTAAATTGCTTGAAATTTTGTTTTCTAACATCTATACTAGTTGTTAGCTATACTAACAGCTATACTAGTTTTGAGTATTTATAATATTAGACTAACCAGTGGAATAAGTCCAGAAACAGCCCCAAGAATAAACAAAATCTTAGGGTATGTGAAGCGTGACATTTCAAATCAGCAAAGGAATATCCAGTTTATGCTAAAACAGTTTTATCACTAATTGGAAAAAAGTAAATTAAATCTTTACCTCCCATCTTACGCCAAAATTGATCCCAGATGGATTCAAGAAGTTTTCTTTAATTTCCTTCAATAATATTGTATAACTTCTGTGCACAGGACATTTATTATATCTTTCACTATGTCTGTTTCGAGGTATTTAGGAATTTTGACTGTATTAAGTATGGTATCTTTAATTTTTTTATTTCCTAACTGCTTGTTCTTGTCCCACAAAAATATAATTGCATATTGATCTTGTATCCACTGATTTTGCAAACTTATTAATTCTAATATTTTATATATAGATGTCTAAATTTTTATATATACAATTATGCTATCAGATTAAGGAAACTCCCCTCTATTCCTATTTGTTAACAATTTTTATTATTAATATAAACAGGAGATTTTCTGAATTTATTAAGATGTTTGAGGTTTTGTCTTCTTTATCCTGTTAATGTGAAGAGTTATACAGAATGATTTTCAAATTTTAAACCAACTCATCATTCTTGAAATAAACTCACCTTGGTTATGTTATATTGCATCAACCTTTTTCTATATTTCTGGGTTCAGTTTGCTAACATATAAGATTATTGTGTCTATTATTAGTGAAATGGGCCCACAATTATCCTTTTTGTAAAGTTCATGTCAAATTATGTAGAATGAAAATGAATTAAAAATTATTCTCTCCATTTAAATTCTCTGGAACAGTTTGTGCAACACTGGCATTCTTTCTTTAATATTTGTTACAATTCACCAATGAAGTTCTCTGGGCCAAAGGTTTTAGTAGGAAGATTTTAAATGATGAATTTAATATTTAAAATAGTTATGTTATATGACTATTCATATACTCTATTTCTCCTTATGTCAGTTTCTGTAACTTATCCTTTCCTAGGAACTTGTCCAGCTTATTTAAGTTTATAATTTATTGACATTCTATTCATGATATAATGTTAATAATACCTACTTATAATATTTTACTAAATAAAGCTGTTATTTTAAAATAGTTTAGATTGACAAAACAGTTGAAAAGCTAGTACAGAGATTTCCCATAATACTTCATCCTCACTTCCCCCATTGCTAAAAATTTATGTTATTATGGTACATTTGTCATCCTCAATGAACCAATGTTGACACATTATCGTTAACTAAACTTCATACTATATTTAAATTTCATTAGTTTTTCCTGTGTGCATGTGTGTGTGTGTTTGTGTGTTTGTGTGTTTCAGATGGGGTCTTGCTCTGTCACCCAGGCCAGAGGGCCATGGCAAGATGTTGGCTCACTGCAGCCTCCACCTCCCAGGCTCAAAAAATCCTCCCACCTCATCCTCCAGAGTAGCTGGACATACAGGCATGCACCATCATGCTTGGTTAATTTTTAATTTTTTCTGTAGAGATGTGGTCTCACTGTATTACCCAGGCTGGTCTCAAACTCCTGGGCTCAAGGTATCCTCCGGCTTTGGCCTTCCAAAATGTTGGGATTACGAGTGTAAGTCACTGCACTCTGCCCCTAGTGCATTTTTAAAAATTGAGGTATGACTGCCATATAAAAGGTTTGCATATTAAATGTATACTTACTAAAGAGTTCAAAGACAAGTATACATCTGTGTAACCCTTACCATAAACAAGGCCATAGACAAGGCCATCACTCCTAAAAGTTTTCTCCCTCCTTCTTTTGTTTTCTGGTAGTAAGAACATTTAACACCAGAGCTACTCTCTTAACAAAATTTTAAGTATGCAACACAGTGTTGTTAATGTATTGTAGACTAATGTGTTTTTTTCTGTTTAAAGATTTCATCCAGACCATTAAATTACGTTTAGTTGCCATATCTCTGCTTCCTTAGACTTTTCTTGTTTTTGACCACCTTGACAGTTTTGAAGAGTACTGGTCAGGCCTTTTGTAGAATGTCACTTACTTTGGATTTTCTGATGTTTTTCTCATGATTGGACTGAAGTTACTTCTTTTTAAAAAGAAGACCGGAGAAGCAAAATGCCATTCTCATCACATCATATCAAGGGAGCATGTTATCCACTTTTAATTTTTAAAATATTTGCAGGATCTATAATACTATCCTCCTCTTTTCATTCTTGATATTGATGATGTGTTATTTTTCTCATTTTTTTCTTGATAGTTTTGACAGGAATTTTTCAATTTTATTAGTCAAATAAAAGTCAGTCAAAGAACTGACTTTTGGATTTGCTAATTCTATTATATGTTTGTTTTATATTTTATTTGTTTACCTGGTTCATCCTATGGTATTGTGTGTTGTTAACGTTTGTTTTAATACAGGCTGAATTAGTCATTGTTGTATAAAAACTGTCCTTATTATTTCCTTTCTTTTCTGTCTTTGGGTTTAATTTCCTATTCATTTTCTAGCTATCTCCTAAGGGATAATTAGCTAATTGATGTTTCACTTTTCTTGTTTTCTAATATTTTAATATTTAATTTTCTAAACTTGGGGCTATACATTTCTCTCTAAGCAATATTTTAGCTGCAAGATTTGATACATAGTATTTTATTACCATTCATTTAAAAATATTGTCCAATTTCTCTTGTGATTTCGTCTTTGACCCACTGATGATTTAGAAGTTTTTTTTTTTCTTATTACTGAAGAAATATGAGGATTCCATAGCGGGATGTGTGTGTGTGTGTGTGTGTGTGTGATAAATTTCTAGCCTCATTCTGCTGTGTTCAGAGAACGTATTCTGTAAAATTTAAATACTTTGAAATTCATTGAGAGTTGCTTGATGGCCAGCCTAGCATATGGTCAATATTAGTTAATGTTCCATGTATGTTTACAAAGAGCAGAGATCTCATTACTAGCTACATGCTTTACATAGTCTGTGTGCCATTCCCACAGGCCTTTTGTGGTTATGAAACCTCTAGCCTCCTTCTAGGTTCCCCAAGCCACAGGCTCCACCAGGGTCCGCGTCCAGTCTGATACGATCCCTGAGCCTCTACAATGCCAGTTAAAATCACTGTGTTGCCTTTTTATTTTCTAGTACACTATGATTTCCCTTTTTAGTCAACCTCAGTTATTTACGGAAAAAATGTTTTCTCTTCTACTCTATGCAGAATTCCTGTGTTCTTTTAGTGGGAAGTCTTCTTGCTATATTGCCACAAATGCCCCTCACCTTCAATAACCCATACTGTCTTGTATGCAAATATTAGTTTAAGCTAAATTAGGAAGTTTTGGGGTCAGACTGAAAGAAGTTTCATTATGCATGTAAATGAAACCAATGCCACTTCCTTTAAAACGCTTAGTCCTAACAAAAGGATCCTTCATGTCAACACTTATCTAAATTGACAGCTGAAAGTTTGAAATGAGACCTTGTTCCTTTTAAGTTAGCAAATGTTCTTTCAAGTATACCAGAGACTACAATATACTTCCCTAAAGGAAATAAAAATCTGAACAAATCTAAAAAGGAGATGCCTAAGCAGATTGTTAAAGTAGTAGCCTATTTCAAAGTAACAGTGTTTATATCAGGAGTGATAATAACACTGTTACTCCTAAAGGGTTTTGTAAACACTGTGCTAAGTGCCGTACTGGATTCTGTTACCAATTTCTCACAGCAACCCTTAGGTTCTTACTATAATGTTACATTATAGTAAGATGTTATGTTGAAACCTATGACTGAAATACGAAGATACTACAGTAGGTGTTGCCTTTCAGAGGAGCAAATACCAGAGAAAGAAGAGAGGGAATTGTGAAGGCAGATTTCTTTGGAGGCAGCCAAATGTATGATTTCTGGTCCCACTTCAAGGAAGAAGGATAGAGATTGTTCGTTCCTCACCTCTGGTCTGGTGCGAGGGGCTTAAGGAAGCCCCTGAAGAACTTACTACACATCCCTAGTGGTGGGGAGGACATAGAATTGAATGTTGCCACAGTGCAGTTAAAAATCCCTCATTTGACATAGCATGAGGCACTTACGGTCAAAAATCTGTGACTAAGGCCAGAGGTGGCAGAGGGAAAGGCACTAGCGGCACTCTCACAATGGTGGGCAGCAGGAAGCCCTGAGCTTTCTTAACAAACCTGATGTGAGGCAGGTGGAGAGAAATGGACTGTGGCTCTTTCATATCTTGCTTAAGAGTTCTGGCCGGGCGCGGTGGCTCACGCCTGTAATCCCAACACTTTGGGAGGCCGAGGCGGGTGGATCACGAGGTCAAGAGATCGAGACCATCCTAGCCAACGTGGTGAAACCCCGTCTCTACTAAAAATACAAAAATTAGTTAGGTGTGGTGGCGCATACCTGTAGTCCCAGCTACTCGAGAGGCTGAGGCAGGAGAATCGCTTGAACCCAGGAGGTTGCAGTGAGCCGAGATCGTGCCACTGTACTCCAGCCTGGTGATAGAGTGAGACTCCATCTAAAAAGAAAAAGAAAGAAAAAAAAAAAAGAGTTCTGCCTGGGAGAGTAGAATGCTGGATACCAAGGGCTGGGTGGGGATGGGGGCAGGGGCGAGCACTGGGGAGACCCTGGTCAAAGATATAAAAACCTCGGTTAGACAGGAGAAATAAATTTAGAAGAGCTAAAATTGATAAGAGAGTAGATTTTAAATGTTCTCCCCACAAAAATAGCTTGATTGAGCCATTCCACAGGCATAAATATATCAAAACATCATGTTGTACATCATTAATACATACAGCTTGTATCAGTTAAAAAATAAAATAAAAAATACCATCTGGAAAGGTCATGGGATCACAGTAGTCTGTGCGGGATGAAATGCTGAAAACATAGGGATGGAGGCTGAGCAGCGACCGGAGGGAGATGCATCCCTTGCAGCCCAGCAGTACAGTAATGAGCTCCCAGTGGGGACTGCAAGAGAAGACATGAAATGCCCAAGAGAATAGAGGTCATCTTTAAATATGCACGGGGCAGATCTTCAGAGACGATGAAGCCACCTTACAAACGGAACAGTTAAGAAAGAACTTCTATGCTCCCTTTTTTGCTCTCCCTCCTTCTGGTACTCAAAACTATGTTGGGGTCCAAAGTAATGCTTACTAAGATGGGAAAAGGAGGTGAAAGTGTAAGTCTGAAAATAAGAAAAGGATGCTGTTCTTAACACGTATACTAAACGAAGTTTTCAGACATCCAGTTTTTGTACCTGCAGTTCTCCTGGACGATACTAGTAATTCTTAGACGCAAACACCCACGCAAGTGTCTGGCCATTTTTCCATCCTGTGCTTATCATCCCATATTAGGAAATCATATAGTTAGGGAGGATTATAAACACTCTCTGTCCTAGAATCAGAGATTGAACACCTGGTCTGTGTCACCCACTTAAATGATTCGTTCATTCTCATGGTACTTGGCCCTTTGGCCTCCATCCCTTGTTTGCGTAGACCCACAGAATATTCAATTCACCAAATATTGAATGGTCTCCACTAGTGGACCAGACAATTGGGACCAATGGATGAATAACACAGTTTTTGGATTCAAGGAGCTCACAATTTAATAGGAAGGCAGGTGTCTATACAGTGCAGTATGATGAGAGCTTGTAGGGGCAGATAGAAGTTGAGGTACAAGGGAAGGGTCACTCTATGAGAAAATTCAAGTAAACCTTCCTATGTTGTGTCTTAAAGAATGAGTGGAAGTTTATGAGGGGAAGGGCCTTTCAAGGAGGGCTGTACTGTGTACAGAACCACAGGGCATGGTACTATAAATGAATTAAATATTTTGGTCTGGCATAACTGGGCATCAGATTGGAAGTGATGAGAGATCCGGCTGAAGAAATGGCAGAAACAGACCATGAAGCACCTTGAGCCATGGGTTCGGCTTCTCATTGCAGACATCAGGGATCCATGATTGCAAGTTTTCAAGAGGGGTATATCATTCTGTCAGATCTATGTTTTAGGATGATGATTATTTGCATCCTTTGTGAAGAATTTACATCCTTTGTGAAGAATAGTTTGGGAGGTGGCCACTGCCCATTAATATTTTACCCAACGTAAGTAGGTGGAAACCAGATGAGAAATTCAACCAATTTGTTTACTCTCTACCTCATTTCTAATATCAGCGAAAGTGCCACAGAAATTAGCGTAGTAATTCCTGGTAAGCTGTTGTGTTTTAGGTATATGTCTTGACACTAGTTTTGGTGTTGATCTCACCACTCTCTCTCTCTCTCTATGTATATATCTGTGTGTGTGTGTGTATATATATCCATCCTTAACTTCTGAGAATTATCTGAATGCAATTACTTCCCAGTGCATAATGTGCTAGATGATTACTCAATACTCAGTGACCTTCCAGGATTCTTGAACAAGATGAATTATGCTGGAGCCTAGAGATCCATAGGTCTTGCAAATTTCTTGAGCATAGATTCCTTTGAGAATTCCCATGCATGAGTGCACATGCATGCCTGCACATGTTCCTTATATTTTCAGGAGTACATAGACCCACTTAAAGCCATCCATTGATCTCCCAGGACCATAAACTCCAGCTAAAAGATGGTTACTCTAAAATCACTCAGCAAACTGGAGGTTAAAGTCTTTAGTTGGTGATCAAGTTCAAAAGAACTAAATTTCAAAGATCTTCTAGGAACTTTCACAATTCACCAGAAGTCTCCTTGTAGCCTAGAGCTGAGAATAGTGGCAGGGCTTCATGTTTGGGAGATTTTTGTTAACTGGTATCAACTTTAGAGGTATTGATGTTAGATATAAATGGAATGGCTTTCTTCTTTCTACTTCAGGTACACAGCAGTCAGAGTAGACTTGAGCCAGGTTGAGGACTTCCAAGGCAAGCCCATAAACTCTGGGCATAGATTCTCAAGTGAAGGCTGGTCTTCTGTCATAGTTGGGGGGCTAAGGTGGCAATAACAGTCATGATAGCTTATCAACAGGGAGCCCCTGAGGGATATTTCATGTCTTCTACCAATGCTGGCCTAGTAGACCATCTTTTATAAGACAAGCCAATGTAGTTCCCACATACTGTATTTTCTCATTTCATTATCACCAAATTTTTTATAATCCCCAGTACATATTACTGGGCTCATAAAACAGCAATGTTGAACAGAAAACTAGAAAAGAAAATATGTCTAATCTCGCATTACTGCCTGCCTGTTATTTGAGACCCATGAGCCACTGGAAACTCTACTTTAAGTGTCTTGCTGAGTTACTCTCTATAACTTAAATTTAATTTGTGTGTATTTTTGGCACAGTATTTGTTTTAGTAAGTATTTTTGGCACCTTGGTTTTGGCACTTCAAAATACAATTCATAGACTTTCATAAGTTTTCAGTTTGCTTCCCCACAGACTTTGTCTAAGTGGCTGGCTAAGAAATCCAGATGCAATGAACTTCTTTAGAGCATTGCAACAACCAAAAGACTGATGTGGTGTGTGCATGCTTTAGAAAATATCTAGCATCAATATAATACACAAGTATTTTCTTGAGAGCAGAGAAGAAGTACATTTAAAAAATATATATATATATACGAATACATATATCCTTTTTACATATCTACAAAAAAAACTTTTAAAAACAATTATGCCATTTTGTGGTAAATAATAACAATTATAACTACAGCAAAAAAGAATCTCACCTGTATGCAATCTTATCTGCTCAGGTAGCCAGATTTATTACATTAATATGTGCCAAGACTTTAAAAAAGTGGCCTTCTGTAATCTAGCAGGACTTGATTTTATCATTGTGTCACTGTAGGGCCAAATTGAATGTGGCTCTGGAAAGAGCAGATCTTGTTTAAACAGGAACCAACAAGGACTAGACCTTTCAAGACTGTGAGACTGACAGACATTACCCTATGACTTGCTTATTTGTTTATTTTGTTCTTTTTTTACTTATTTTTATTTTTATTTTATTTTTTCTTTTTGAGGCAGGATCTCATTCTCTTGCCTAGGCTTGAGTGCAGTGGTGTGATCATGATGCTGCAGACTCAACTCCCCAGACTCAGGTGATCCTCTGATATGGTTAGGATTTGTGTCCCTGCCCAAATCCCACCTTGAGTTATAATTGCCAGGTGTTGAGAGACTTGGTGGGAGGTGATTGGATCATGGGGACAGTTTCCCCCAGACTGTTTTCATGATAGTTAGGGAGTTCTCACGAGATCTGATGGTATAATAAATGGCAGTTTCCCCTGGGCTTTTCACTCTCTCTCTTGCCTGCTGCCATGTAAGATGTGCCTGCTTCCCCTTCTGCCATGTTGTAAGTTTCCTGAGGCATCCCCAGCTATGAGGAATTGTGAATCAAAAAAACCGCTTTCCTTTATAAATTACCTAGTCTTGGGTATTTCTTCATAGTAGCATATGAAAGGACTAATAGAGTAAATTGGTAGTGAGGTAGTGGGGTGCTGCTATAAAGATACCTGAAAATGTGCAAGTGACTTTGGAACTCAGTAACAGGCAGAGGTTGGAACAGTTTGAGGGCTCAGAAGAAGACAGGGAGATGTGGGAAAGTTTGGAATTTCCTAGAGACTCGTTGAATGGTTCTGACCAAAATGCTGATAGTGATACAGACAATGAAGTCCAGGCTGAGGTGGTCCCAGATGGAGAAGAAGAACTTATTGGGAACTGGTGTAAAGGTCACTCTTGCAATGCTTTAGTAAAGAGACTGTTGGCATTTTGCCCCTTCCCTAAATATCTGTGGAACTTTGAACTTGAGAGAGATAATCTGAAATTGGAACTTATGTTTAGAAGGGAAGCAAAGCATAACAGTTTGGAAAATTTGCAGCCTGATGACGTGATAGAAAAGAACATTTTCTGGGGAGAAATTCAAGCCAGTTGCAGAAATTTGCATAAGTAACAAAGAGCCAAATGTTAGTCACCACGACAATGAGAAAAATGTCTCCAGGGTATGTGAGAGATCTTGGCAGCAGCCCTTTCCGTCACAGGCCTGGAGGCTGAGGAGGGAAAAATGGTTTCATAGGCTGGGCCCAGGATACCCCTGCTCTGTGCACTTGATGCTTTCTTTCCCAGCTACTCCAGCTTCAGTCATGGCTAAAAGGGGTCAAGATACAGCTTGACCTGTTGATTCAGAGGGTGCGAGCCCCAAACCTTTGTGTATTCCACATGGTGTTGGGCCTGCGAGTGCACAGCATTGAAAAACTAAGGTTTGGGAACCTCCGCCTGTAGTCAGAGGATGTCTGGAAATGCCTGGATGTCCAAGCAGAAGTTTATCGCAGGGCCAGAGCCCTCATTGAGAACCTCTGCTAGGGCAATGCAGAAGGGAAATATGAGGTCAGAGCCCCCACAAAGAGTCCCCACTGGGACACTGCCTAGTGCAGCTGTGAGAAGAGGGCTACCATCCTCCAGATCCCAGAATGGCAGATCCACTGACAGCTTGTACCATGCTCTTGGATAAGCCACAGACATTCAATGCCAGCTGTGAAAGCAGCCAGGAGAAGGGCTTTACCCTGCAAAGCCACAGGGTGGGGATATGGTTTGGCTGTGTTCCCACCATAATCTCATTTTGAATTGTAGCTCCTATAATTTTCACATGTTGTAGGAGGGACCTGGGGGGAGATAATTGTATCCTGAGAGTGATTTACCTCTTACTGTTCTGTGGTAGTGAATAAGTCATATGAGATCTGATGGTTTTATAAGGGAAACCCCTTCCACTTGGCTCTCTTGCCTGCCACCATGTAAGATGTGCCTTTTACCTTTCACCATGATTGTGAGGCCTCCCCGGCCAAGTGGAATTGTGAGTCCATTAAACCTCTTTTTCTTTATAAATTACCCAGTCTTGGGCATGTCTGTCAGAAGCGTGAAAAAACACTAATATAGGTGGAGCTGCCCAAGGCCATAGGAGTCTGCCCCTTGCATCATCATTCCCTGGATGTGAGACATGGAGTCAAAGGAGATTGTTTAGGAGCTTTAAGATTTAATGATGTCTCGACTGGATTTCAGATTTGCATGTGGCCTATAGCCCCTTTGTTTTGGCCAATTTATCTCATTGGATAAATAAGAGCATTTATCCAATGCCTGTACCTCCATTGTATCTTGGAAGTAACTAACTTGCTTTTGATTTTATAGACTGATAGGTGGAAGTGACTTACCTTGTCTCAGATGAGACTTTGAATTTGGACTTTTGGGTTAAATAATTCTGGAGTGAATCAATACTTTGAGAGACTGTTGAGAAGGCATGATTGGTTTGAAATTTGAAAGGGACATGAGATTTGGTGGGGGTGGTGGGGCAGGCACAGAATGATGTGGTAAGGCTCTGTGTACCCACCCAAATCTCATTTTGAATTGTAATCCCCAGGTGTTGAGGGAGAAATCTGATGGGAGGTGATTGGATCATGGGGATGATTTCCTCTGTGCTGTTCTCATGATAGTGAGGAAATTCTCACAAGATCTGATGGTTTTATAAATAGCAGTTTCCCTGGGCTTTTTACTCTCTCTCTCACCTGCTGCCATGTAAGATGTGCCTGCTTCCCCTTCTGCCATGAGTATAAGTTTCCTGAGGCCTCCTTAGCTATGTGGAACTGTGAGTCAATTAAACCTCTTTTCTTTATAAATTACCCAGTCCTGGGTAGTTTATTTATAACAGTGTGAGAATGGACTAATATATCCTTCCACTTCAGCCTCCCAAGTAGCCAGAAATATAGTCACATGCCACCATGCCTGGCTAGTTTTTTTAAGGTATTTTTTTTTTTTTTTTTTTTTTTTTTGTGGAGACAGGGTCCCCCTATGTTGCCCAGGCTGATCTTGAACTCTGGGCTCAAGCAATCTGTCCACCTTGGCCTCCCAAAGTGCTAAGATGACAGGTGTGAGCCACTGCACCTGGCATTTTTTTTTTAAGTGTGAACTAAAGCTGACTTGCCCAGAAAATAGGAAGACTTCATTAGCCATATTTACAATGAAGATTGCCCCTTGAGACCCACTGTGTTCAGCAGAGTGATTCTTATTATTGTGATGTTCTATAGCCTCATTTCTTTCACTTTCTAAGTTTTCATCTTGCAAAGAAATGCTATTTTTCACTAATCCTGAATACTACAGTTTTAATTTGTAAAAGCTTTGCCTGACTGAATCTTAAATCTTTCTTAAGACTTAGTTTGGGCATTGCTTCCTCTAGAAAGTCATCTTTGACTGTCTTTGGGACTAGCATTTTTAGTGTGCTTTAAATATAGTGTATGGGTAATAACAAGCACTATAATAGGAAATGATGACATAAAGTTGAATAAGACATAGTTCATAGTCAAAAATATTATATTGCTTTTGTATTTCCTCCAGGTTTTCTATTTCTACAAAGCATTCAATGTTATTTCTTAAGGATGGTGCTAGGTAATTTTAAAGGGAATTGGAATGGCTGAGAACATAGCTATTGAGGACAGACTGCTGGGATTGGCCCTTGACTCTTTTGTTAAAAGCTGTGTGACCTTAGGAAACTTACTTAATATCTCTTATCCTTGGTTTCCTTATTTATCAAATAGGAGCAACAGTACTTACTTCATGCGTTTCTTTTCAGTATTCAATGTTTTCTTTTGAAGCTCAATTGAGAAGGATCGCCTCCTTATTCAGAACAAAAAATATCTAACATTTGCCCCCTTTAATGACAGAGTAGGTGTACTGCAGTTCTGATGAGGAGTGCCACCCACGCCTTAGTTTGAAGGACCTGAGAGCAGCATATTTTTCATCCTTTGCATTGTGAGCCAAAGAACTGAGAATGACTTGCCAACTGAGTGCTGGAGAGTGAAGGACTGTGTAATGACCACTGTGTACCCTTCCATGGGAGGCATGGGGAAGAGGTGGGAAATGGCAAAGGTGGGCTCATATGTTCAGTGTCTGGCAGTAGTGGAGCAGAAGAAAGAAGGAAAAGAAAATGGCTTGGGTGGGGTTGTGTTACAGAGAGTGAACATTGTGATCTACCATCTGAGGACTACAGCCAAAGAAGGTAATGTTCCAGGACATATTCCAATGCCCCAGCAGCTTCTAGGAATGCACCTAGGGAGCCAGAACTGGGAGACTGACTCTACGTCCCTATACAGGAAGCAGACATTGACCACGGGAAGAACATTTTTTTCTAATCGTGAACATTAGAACAGCGTGGCCTTCATTGTGTGCTCTCTCCATGATTCATGCTGGCTGCTAAGGTCAAGTCAAATTACTTTTGAAGACAGCAGGCTCACAGAGACTCAGGTTCTTTAATTACAAATTAAAATTTCTTTTTCCCAGAGCTCTTTGTGATATTGTGACTTTCCATCTAATTGATCCAAATACGGAAATCTGTTGGGTGAAATTGTTGAGAAATAGAGCAAGCCACTGACATCAATAAATGCTTCTGATCATAAGAAAAGATAAAATACCTAAACAAGGAAAAAGCAAGTCAGATTTGAACCAACATGCTAAAAAGAAATCCTGATAGAAAAACCTTGAGTCTGTGTCTTTGCTTCTGTTTTTACCATTGCAAATGGTTTAATGTAGAAAACTGGTTCTTATTGTCTTAAGGAACCACTCAATAATTATTCATGTTAGGTGCGCTTCAGTTTTGGCAATCTACAGGTGCTCTGATCAACAACCTATAATTCTCATTGGTGAGAGCCCTGCTCATGGCACAGAACCCTGGCACATACTCACTGTATGACCTGAGACAAGTTACTTAAATGCTTTGGCCCTTAGACTCCTCTGTTATAAAACGAGTATAACAATGGCCGCCTGACAGCGTTAGTGTACAGACTGTGAAAAGATGGGCGCACGTGCAGAGCATGCTGGCCGGCACATCTTAGCTGGCAGCTCTGGTTGCCACGACATGAGCACTTCTCTTCCGTGCATCAGTAGAAAGACGTGTATGTAGGCCTTTGAGTGTTGGTGTGTGCTTCTTCATTGCTTATGTAAGGATATTAAGTTTTACTCCAATCAGGAACACAGCATTTCAGATCTAGCCTCAAGAATTTTATCAGATTTCTGATTTTGTAGAAAAGTTTAAAAATGCCCATTTCCCCATGGGTTACAAAATAATAAGGTTTTTCCCTGCATTGTTATCTTTTCAGTTAGTTATTTCAGCATATCACAGCATTAAAACACTTCCAAAGTAAAGGTCACTCTTTCTCCGATCAAAACATTTCTTTGCTGTTATGCTCCCAGAGGTGCACTGGGGAACAACAATCAATAAGAGAAGCTCATGGAACGTTTTGACTTACCTTTGAGGAATAGCCATTAGGTCAACATGTACCGTCATGGTTTTACCACCAATAATTTCTCCCAGAATGGCATTTTCTAATCACTGGGTGAAAAAACTTCAGGTGCAATAATAGGGTTCCATCAGGATCTTTTAAGGACTTTTTCATGACTTCGACCTTAACATTTTTTTTTCTATTTTGGCATTTAAAAATTATGTAATGAAAACAATTCCTGATGTTTCAGACTAAACAGATAAAACATTTTTCAGTATATCAGCCGCAAAATAATTAAATATTGCCAATACATATTTACTTTCCTGTATTTTTTACTTTTCAATGTTTATGTATTTTCAACTACAAATATAGTGAATGGAGATGCATTCATTATTATAGTTCCTCATGACTTTGAAGAGTGACTTTCACCAGGGTTCAAAGCCCTGAGCACAGATAACCTCTAGAAATTTCCCATCTTACTGAGAAATTAAGATAGGGTATATATAGTAAACTTCTTTTGAAGTAGAAGGGAATAGCAAATATTTTTAAAAATAGGACTGACGTGGGTGTTTTAGTAGCACACAAACTGTAGGATTATTAGTGTGTTTGTCTCCTTAGTCTGTGAGTTTGCCTGCAAAGTTCTGTGCAATCCCTTAGAAAGGTAAAGAATATGCTGTGGAGATCTCAAACGCAGATATGTACAAGTTAAGTTGATATTTTAAGTATGACAATTTTAAAGAATTCCTGGAAGCTTTATCAAGTAAATGTGACCCTCAGAAGTTCATTCATAAGCTATGATAGATGTGAAAAGGGCAAATAACATTGGAAAATTTAAAGCAAGACTTGCGGATAAACTCTGAAATAGTCCTGTGTGTTGTCTCAAAATTGCATCATGGGTCTCTGCACTGCTGGGCACTCAGAAATTATCTATTAGGATTAGGCCCATATATATGTGAATTGGTTTGAAGTCCACTGATCTTTTGTTTTAGGTAAGATTTTGTTTGAAATTGAGTTTTGTTTTTTTATCATGTGCTATTTCGTACATACAAGCTGATATATGTAAACCGTGAGGCATGATAATAAAATCAACGCTAGCATGGCTACTACTCAACTGAAGACCATGAAAATTACTAATACTGTTATTACAGCTTAGGTGCTGCTTCCATTCACATCCCCCTGCACTGCACCAACTCCTGGAGGTAAACACTCTTACATTTTATTTTTGTATAATTTTGAGCTTTATATAAATAGTATTATTATATGTATATATGTATCCATGTATGTATGTATGTATGTTTGTATGTATATGTTTTTCTGACTTGTTGTTTCACGTTTCATTTTCAACATTATTATTGCATGAAGATAATATTTATTTTCACTGCTTTATAATAATTCATTGTGTTAAAGTTCCACAATTTATTTATTTGCTCTCCTTTTACTATACACTGGAAACATTTTCAGTTTTTGTTGTTCCAAACAGTGCTGCTAAGATGTTTCTTGTACAGTTCTTTTGGTGCACATGGGCAAAAATCTCTCTATGGTATATGTCTGAGAGTAAAATTTCTGAGTCATTCAGATTTGAATGATACAAAAGCAGTGCCAAATTATTTTATGAGAGATTCTACCAGTATACCCTCCCCAGCTGGAGGCCTGCTTTGCCACCTGGGACATGAAGGTGCTGTGGTCATCTGCCTTGCACCTCATTTGGAGTAATTTTACTTTTACATTTTACTCAGATTCTGTGGCTAAAAGGAGAAATAAAACTTCTATATTGTGCTTCCTCCTGTAATAAGTGAGTAGAAGGAAGAAGCCTTTTAGAGAGAAAGAATACACCACTGGCCATATATAATCCAGTACTTATAAAGAAGGCAAAACCCCTAGTTATCTGGATGCTTGAGAGAACACCCAGCATCTCTCCCACTGTAGCATGATGCAGAGAAACCACGTAGAATTCATTGAAAAACAAATGGGTGTCCAGTGGAGTTGTGGTGGGGATCTCATGCTTCTTTCTCAGATAAAGCCAGGTATTCAAAATGGGACAACTTAAAGTCACACATTAAAATCATAATTGTGCTACCTCACATACACCCTACTTAAATACATATGTTCAGAACCAGATCTCTAAATGTGTCGAGGTAGCTAAATTCTTTTCTACAAAATCTTCATTCCTTAGGCATGTTTGCAGAGCTGTATCTTCTCAATACACATGTCAAGATGCTTGTGTTCAGTCCAGTCAAAACCTATTAGGAAAGACTTGATACTTTGATTGAAATTGAATTCATTTATGCCCATGTGAAACATGGCAAATAGCAACCCATAATAAATTTTCCTGTCCTTAACTGAGTGAAAATAGGTTTTTATAATTGAATTTCTTTGATGTTTCTCACATCTGCATCCTGGGGAAAATGGAAAAATTTATTATAGGCATGGTATGAATTGTTCATCTGTAAAAAATATTTTAATAACAGAGGTTACTACAATGACTAGGAAGGATAAGAAGATAAGAATAGGTTTGTCAGCCTTCCCTTATAACAAATTCAAGTAAGGAAAGGCACAACATTGGCTTTCTGTAAAGAGGATATTGGTAGAAATTGGAAGAAATTTGCAGGAATGGAGTGAGCCCTTGGATCCAAGAGTCTGAATCATTAGGTTTACTTGATTTCCCATGAAGGGTACATTATAGAGGAACAGAATCTAGAACCTCTCCCTTGAAAACCCATCAAGAGGTTTTGCCTAAACTCAATGACTGAAGTTTTTAGTTTTGACTCTAACCCTCATGACTATCTAGCTGAAGTATTTGCCATCTCTCTTGTGATTTTTCATAATGCTTATGCAGGGTAGGGCACTCAGCAAATATTTGTGGAAAGAATAAATGATGAATGTAGCCAATTTCCCCATCCTTATCCTATCACTAGCATACTCTATGATGGAAAGTTAAAGTGCCAAAATGCCTACAAAATTTTACACACAATCTTTTCTAGAGTTTCATATATGAAGTTTACACATATCTGATAATAATGAAAACAGCAACAGTGGACATTTATTTCATGCCAATGAATGTTCTAAGTACTGGATTAGACACTTCATATTTAATCTTTATAACAGGCTTTCAAGTCAGGTATCAGTATTTCCATTTTACAGATGAGTAAACTGAGACTTGAGAGCAAAATGACAGAGCAGCTGTGAAATAAAGATACAATGAACTGGGCTGTACTGCCTCTCATGCAAAAATGTGAAAAAATCCTTTCCAGTGTTTCGTTGATGATTGATTTTTTTTTCTTTTGAGACAGAGTCTTGGTCTATCACCAGGCTGGAGTGCAATGGCACGATCTCGGCTCACTGCAACCTCCACCTCCCGGGTTCAAACAATTCTGCTTCAGCTTCCCAAGTAGCTGGGACTACAGGCATGCGTCACCATGGCCAGCTAATTTTTGTATTTTTAGTAGAGACGCAGTTTCACCATTTTGGCCAGGATGGTCTCAAGCTCTTGACCTCATGATCCTCCTGCCTAAGCCTCCCAAAGTGCTGGGGTTACAGGCATGAGCCACCATGCCTGGCTGGTGATTGAATTTTAAAGGAAATATTTGAAAAATTAAATGCATAATTTTGATTCAAAGCAAAAAGTATCTCATACATTTTATATATTACAAGGAGCTTTTGAATACTCAGTCACCCTGAAATAAACAGACACCAGAAATGAATACTAAGTTGTATTTATTACCAGAAATACACAGAAAAACTCAGAATACTCAGGGGAAAATTGGACACTGTGGTCATGTGCTGGTTGAAAAACCACACTGTCTGCCTAAGACATTTCTGAAATATGTTTAAATTATTTATCCCATGACTGAGCCGGAAGGGAATTGTGTTGTCCGGGTGAACACTCACAGCACTCTGTATGGAGCTGAGGACTTTGTATGTGACAGGGACTTAGTAAGCCTAGGGAGCTGGCTGTCTCTCATTTGAGGACACGCTGCACATCCATCTATTTCATGAAGTTTTCCCATTGAAAATGACACGACAAAAACACAACTTCCCACAATCCCCCTTTCATTACGCACCTTTAACATTCACGTTTCTTTTCCTCTTAATTAAACACAATTAATCTCTTCCTGATTTAGCCAACATCCTGCACTTTTTCAGTGTTGGTTTGAGTATGTATCTTGTTGAGACGTGGCTAATTTCTGCTGGAACGTAAGCAGTTAGAGGTTCCACTGCTGTCTAGCTCTGTCCAGGACAGCATTCCCTAAAGATAATTGCCAAACACCATAATTACTTTATAAAGTTTGGCAGTCACTGGCTCTTATCTTTGCCCTATAGTAGGACTAGAGATTCTAAAGTGCCATCCACGAGCATCGTCCTTTCCCCGAATTGGTTCCATCCTTTAACTAGGACCAGCAAATGGCAGAATAAAGGACAGATACAGAATACTTCTATACTGCGGCAAAATTTAACTTGCTATCTTAAAAATAGTCATACTATTTTGGGATTCTATAGTAAACAAAATCCAGACAGCAGACCACAGGGGCCATTTATGAGTTATAAAATTGCCTGGGTAAGATAAGGCAACTCATAAATGATTCAGTGAAGCTCACAGGATAAATCTTATTTCTCATACGCACGAATCCAAGGAAGATTCTGTGACGCTCTTAGCCCTTGATAATGTAAGAGAGGAACACATGTCACATTAAGAACCTGACATGGCATTAGAGTGCTATAAAATGTTCAATTAAACATGGCAACTGCAGGACAAATGGTACCCAGGATACAGTTCTTTGTTTGCCTTTAAGAACTTTAATGTGTCTTATTTATTGAGGGCAAAGAACATAAGATAGTAAAGTGACAGCCTCCAACCCATCTGAAAATATTTGTGTTAGTGTCAAGACAAATAATAAATGGGGCTGCCTCAGGATCTTAGCCTTTTCATAAGATGGACAGACTTGTGTTTGGTGGATTGCACCTTACGGAATTAGAGCCAACTTAAGGAAAACTGCTCCAGCATCTGTCTTCTTTCAAGCAGATTGTCAAGAGGCAAAAAGACCGGGGGAGGGGGGATAAGTGGAGTGGGGCAGAAGAGGAGGGAGAGTGAAAGGTGGGGAGGAGGGGAGAGAAGCAAGTAGGGACAGCTTGCATGTTTTAAACCTTCAAGATAAGCTGTCGCTTAGAACCTTGACGGCTCCAGAACTTGACACATGCGTTTGCTCTCTGGGGGCCCTTTCTTGCTGCTCTGTGAGCAGATCACGGCCACTGAGCTGTGACGCCCCGGCACTTGCCTGACCTGACATAATGGGCAGCTATTTACTGCAAACAAGGTAGATGGAAGAACATAGGCTTAAATGATGCTCTGGTGTAAGCAGGAATCCACTGGGATCCCTTGCAAACCAGTCAATCTTCTGGGGTTTTTTCCCCCCTCCTCTCCCCTCCCTCTTCTTCTAGGTTGGGACTATTTATTTCTTTCCCTCAGGACCAAACCACAGATGCCTGACTCGGAGCAATGCTCTTCTTCCATCCAACCCCCCTCCCTTCCCACTCAAGATCAATAGAGTGGCTTAGAGAAGCAATTGCATGACAATAAATAAAATAGAAAACTAAGTTTGGATATTACCACTTCCAAAATGACTGTTTCTGGCGTTGTTTTTAATCCTTTGCTAAGGAAAAAAAGAAAAAAAAAGGAATAGCCCCAGGAGGCTTTCTGGTTACACTGTCAGATCGCTTCAATGAGAAACCCAATCAGACTTGATTTGTGAAGTGTCAAAAGCTGTAGTGAATCATGTACACATCGTCGTCTATTACGTGAGGCTGTTGCTTTGCAAACTGAAGGCTCCTCATGCGCGTTTCTGAAGCTGAAGCTGGTGGATGTTTATTTTTCCTGCATCTAAGAACATACATTTGCACTCTCCATTTTCTGGTCAAGGGGAACGATCAAAATGGGAGGCTTGGGTAGTGAATGTGAGTGGATGCACAACAAGGGGGATTTGCACTTTTTGCCTCTATCCTCCAGACCTAAGTCCTTCATAATAGAGAAAATTATTAAAAAGTCTTTCTCCCATGGCATCCTACTTTTCAAAGAGCCAGAGATTTTATTTCTGTCATTGCACGTATTTTCCAATTAACTGAAGCAAGAAGGCAGGTGTACAAACAGGAATCTAAGGCTCATTTGCCAAAGTCAGCATGTCAGTAGCACAATTTTCTCTAAATTTTCTGACTTCCAAATTGGTCCCTTACTGTCCTGGATTAAAAAATAAAAGAAAAATCCTTTTCTTAAATCTTATAAAGATTTAAATGGCACAAATAAGATTAAAAACTTGTTTGCCTTCAGCCTCCGGAGACTCAATGCATACCAGTTTGGCTGTGAATTTCCTTTTCTCCTTCTTTTCTTTTCTTTTCTCTTTCTCTCTTTCTTCTTTCTTTCTCTCTCCCTCTTTCTCTCCTTTCTTCCTTCATTCCTTCGTTCCTTCCTTCTTTCTTTCTTTCTTTTTTTTTGACAGTCTTGCTCTATTGCTCATACTGGAGTGCAGTGGTGTGATCTCAGCTCACTGTAACCTCTGCCTCCTGGGTTCAAGTGATTCTTCTGCCTCAGCTGGAATTACAGGCATGTGCCACCAATCCCAGATAATTTTTGTATTTTTAGTAGAGATGGGGTTTCACTATGTTGCCTAGGCTGATCTCAAACTGCTGGCTTCAGGTGATCCACCCACCTTGGCCTCCTAAAGTGCTGGGATTACAAGCATGAGCCACTGTGCCCAGTCGTGAATTTCTTTACATAATATAAGAAGCTCAAAATGAGAAGCTTGGTTCCTGAATGTTTGACAAGAATGGAAGGCAAGTTCCTTTTGGAAACTGATACTGTTTTTTTTTTTTCTTGGAAATAAAGCCAGCATTAGCTATAGAGGAAAGAAACATTGTATAATTTTATTATTAGATTGTAATAGCTTCGTTGGACCTTTATACCATGTTTAAGTATAAGGTTATGGCTCTTTTTCAAACAAGTTCATAAACCAAGAAAATCACCTTATAACTCCAACTCTCCTTATTCATTGTTTTAAATGCTTTTATAAATCTTTACTGTCACTTGATAATTATTTACAGTAACATGGAACAAAAGCAAAACAGACATTTGAAATCTACAGACGACCTCTACCTCCAGTTCAGGTGATCCTTTCCAACTCATCTTTCCCCAGAGCTATGAACCAGCAGTGAAATTACTTTGTTTCAGTATCATCTACTGTTTCTCTTGTGGGCATCAGTGCAGGCCGAAGGCAGGAGATTGAGCAGGGTTTTATTTTTCTTTACTTCCTTTTTTTAAAATCCCTTGTTAGAATTTTCTCTGTGTCTGATTTCTTTTTTCTTTTTCTTTTTCTTTTTCTTTTTCTTTCAGATGGAGTCTCGCTCTGTCGCCCAGGCTGGAGTGCAGTGTCGAGATCTCAGCTCACTGCAAGCTCCGCCTCCCGGGTTCCCGCCATTCTCCTGCCTCAGCCTCCCGAGTAGCTGGGACTACAGGCGCCCGCCACCTTGCCCGGCTAATTTTTTGTATTTTTTAGTGGAGACGGGGTTTCACCGTGTTAGCCAGGATGGTCTCAATCTCCTGACCTCGTGATCCGCCCGCCTCGGCCTCCCAAAGTGCTGGGATTACAGGCGTGAGCCACCGCGCCCGGCCAGTCCAATTTCTTCTTACCATCCTCAGCTGAGCTCTTTGGCGGCTGACCATGGTTTTGCAAATTGGGAACACAAAGGCCAATTCTGTTTCTTTTTTTAGGCTGCCAGGAATAATCTCAAGTTTCTGGGTAACTTTCATATTTTCAAATACATTTTTTCCCAAACTCTTATTATTATATCTACTTTAAGAAATTCCACTCTTGGCCATGAGGGTGATCTGTCAGCGGACTGGTCAGGGTACCTTTTCATCACTATGGTTTCACCCTGGAAACCATAGTGATGGAATAAAGAAGACAGTGTTTGGGCACCATGGTAGGAAAGGAAAATGGAACTTTTATTATCCCCCACCCATAACTAAAACTCGTTAAACAATTATGTTTTATACTAGAATGTTAACTCGGTAAAGAACATGGTATGTGTTGCATAGAAAAGTAGAGTTTTAGGTCATTTTCTTCTTTTCTGACACACACAAAAAATTAGTCTTTCCTCAGTCCTGCAGGTGATGAGAACACTGTATGGGACACATATCAACAGCTGGTAGACGACGCAGGACTCCGGAGTGGATGTGGCATTCTGCCTTCATATTATTCTCAATGTGCATGTGATTTATTTCATAGACTATACACACTGAAATAAGAAATGAGGAAGGCTTGAAAGTAGAATTTTGGGTCTACAGTGCTCTCCAGATGTATGGTGACATGCCACATGTGTTATCCATGTCCCCACGCTCACCTGCCCTGCCACCTTGCATGCTTTGATTCAAAAAGAACTACATTCCTTGAAATGGAAGTAAGATTTTTCTGTTTGATGTAAAGCGGGCTTCCTCAACCTGAGCATCACTGATATTTTAAGCCATATAATTTTTAAATTCTTTGTGGTGGTGGTGGGCTGTGCCATGCATTGTAAGGTGTTTAGCAGCGTATCTGGCTGCTACTCACTAGATGCCAGCAGTGTGCCTCCCCCAAACCTCCCCCAGGCACCCCCATGCCAGAGGTGACAGTTGCAAATGTGAAAACATTGCCAAATATCCCCTGGGTACAAAATTGAGTTTTGATTTTTGATTGAGAACCAATGAGGTAAGGTAATACATGACATTCGCTTTCAGTTTCCCTCTTTACCTCAGACTGGTGTTTGAGTAACTTACAAAGAAGTTCAGAAGCCACTGTGCCAGCAGAGAGAAGCTGCTGGGAGAAGCTTCAGCTACCATAGCAGTCATGCTGAGGCCACACCTTCCCCAGGCTGCTTCTAGCCAATGACTCTGCAAAGCAGGGGGACTGGAGCTGGACATTTCTGCCAACATGGGACCCATCGAATGGCGCTCCTCTTTGGCTTGGTTAGAACATTCTCAGAGCTGCGCTGTCATCTGAGGCTTTTTCTACCCATTCCTCTTTCCTTCTCCCTCTTTTTTTCCCAGGTGTCAGACTTGCATCATGGCCTGGGAATCTCACAGCCTTCACCTGCTTCCTCTCCTCTCTATGTTTCACGGACATTTCCCCAATACATCTCATAAATCCCTTGCATTTCTAATTTTGTCTTGGATCTGCTTCCTGGATTACCCGACCTGCTACAGCTGCCATTGTGCTATTTTCTCTCCTTCTCCCCCGCCTCAATTTTATAATGTATGGTTTTATGAAAAGAAATAGCCTATGCTGGGCATGGGATGTGGGTTACGGGTGGCAAATGAAGGGGTTCCTGGCTCTGTCTTCAAGGCCTTCTCTTAGCCTTGAGTGGGTGATGCAGAATTGCCAGGACTCAGAGGTCCCCTGCTGCTTGTGATCTTGAGAGAGGGAGGGAAAAAAGGTGGAGAAGGCCTCACAGTAAAACATACAAAATGGTCAGGTGAGGATCTCTTTGATGTTATACACTTATATTTAGTTTTGTATTATCTAGGTTTTGTCAAGTTGGAGCATGGATTAACACAAAAATTTCTTTGCACACTTTGTTGCATTCTAATTTTCAGTTTTCTACTTGGAAAAGCAACTTTACCTCTCAAGACGATACTCTAATCCATAAGATTTTTTCTCATTGAAAAATCAAAGGAAGGGTTAAATTAAAAGAGGTTTAGGGAAGCAGAAGAAAAGGAGGAAGAGAAAAGAGGGAAGGTCAAACTCTTTGGTTCCTTTTCCCCAAGTTGTGAGTTATTCCCCCAGATCCCATATCAGAGAAGAAGGATTGTAGATATGAGAACTAGAAAGCCTATTTGTGCAACAATCTATATCTATCTATCATCTATCTATCTATCTATCATCTATCTATCTATCTATCTATCTGTCTATCTATCTATCTATGCAAAAAGAATGAACTATTTTTTGTGGGCATTACATTCTTAGACAAAATATTTAACAAACATTTGAGAGCCATCTATGTGCTAAATTCTGCTAACGGTTGGTGATAGATGGAAACAAATAGGGTGTGCCCTCATGGAATTTAAAGTCTGATGGGAAATAAAAACAAATAGAAAACTACAATTCAGTTTGATATGTGCTCTTAAAGGAAGCTATGGGGAAACAGAAGAGGTATTAACTATAGACAGGTGGGATCCCGGAAACACCTCCTTAGAGGTCTTAGATCTGAAGAATGAATAGTGGCAGGGGTGAAGCAGTAGACAGGAGAGATTTTCAAGTAGAGGAAGCATCATGCATAAACGTCCGCAGGCGGGAGTTCATGTTCATGAAAGCGAAAATAATTATGGTGGCTGGAGTATGTATGGTGGAGTAAGATGTTCAGGGGAAAGACCTAGCAAAGCTGTATTAAATAGTTTGTACTGGCCTCTAATTCCGGCACTTTGGGAGGCTGAGGTGTGAGAGCTGCTTGAGCCCAGGAGTTGGGCAGGATAATGATACTCCTTCTCTATAAAATAATAATAATAATAATAATAATAATAATAATAATAATAACGATAATAATAATAATAATAATAATAATAAAAGCTGGGACTGGTGGCCCATGCCTGTAGTCTCAGCTCCTCGGGTGGCTGAGGTGGGAGGATCGCTCACGTGGGGGAGGTTGGTCTGCACTGAGTTGTGATTTTGCACAGCACTCCAGCCTGGGCAACAGAGTGAGACCCTGCCTCAAAAACAAGCAAACAAAAACCCATTGTACTTTATTCTGAGGGCGATGGAGAAGTAAGGAAGCCTCCGGGTTTCGAAAACCCACTGTATTTGTGATGAGGGAAATGACTGAATAGGGCAGTAATGGAGACAGAATGGTCTGGTGTGGACTGTTGCCATAATTCGGGTGAGAGATGATGGTCAGATACGTCTGTAACTGGGGACACAAGTTTCAGTATTGGGAGGCAGTGTTGACAATTTTGGTTATAAGAGTGGGTAAGGAGAAGAGGGAATATAGGTTTCACGTTTGGCAGATGAGATTGAAAACACAAGAAGAGGCAGAATTTTGGGAAAATATGGTGAGCTCAGTTTGTGATTGCATGTGATTTAGGGGCTTATGGGACAATCAAGCAAATCTGGAACCTTGTAGAGAGATATAGCGGATTTGAATTTGTGAGACATCAAAATGTAGATGGAAATGGAGGGTGTGTGTGTCTGTGTGTGTGTGTGTGTTTTGAGTGGTGCAGCGTGTGGAGATAAGCCATTCTGGGGCAGTGTGTGGAGATAAGCCATTCTGGGGCATTGAAGGACCAAGAAGAAGTGGACCTTGCCCAAGAAACCAAAGGAAGAAGCCAGAGAAGTGTGAGGAAATCACAAGGACTCTGGAGGGAGGTCAGGTAAGAAGGGGCTGAAGAGGCGCCATTAACTAAGCAGCTGCAGCACTCAGAGGCTTCCATGAGAACTGGGTGGATGGCAAGCACAGGATTCCAGGGGCAGTGGCTGAGGAAGTGGGAAGACAGGAAGGGGGGCTGTGCAAAGAAAAGAAAAGAGAGAGCCTGGCAGAGGAGAGAGCGATGTCAGGGAAGTGTTTGCTTAAGAGATGGGAGTGAGCTGAGTATAGTTAGATAGAGATGGAAATGAGTCAGGAGAGAGAAAGAGGATGAAGGCGTGGGGAGAGAAAACACATAGAAGTGAGTGATCTTCTGAAAATTACAAATCAAATCATGTTACTTTACTTTTCAAAGTAAAATAAAACAAAACAAAACATCCTCCAATAGTTTTCATTTGCATGTGGAAGACGAATCCGGACTCCTTTCCCTGGCTTGTAAGATCCATGCCCTGCCTGTTCCTCGCCTCTCATTTCCTACCACATTCTCTCCCTTGCTCACGGTGATTGTGCAGTCCCTGACTTTCTTGCTGTTCCCCAAACACTCTGAAATAGTATCTGCGGTAGTGTCTTTGCAAGGAGTGGTTTCTACTTTGTGAGGTGGGCTTTTCACAGCTCTTTGCATAGCTGGTTGTGTCACTCCGGTCTCAGATTACCTGTTATGTCCCAAGTGAAGCCTTTTCTGACACACAAACTAAAGAAGCCTCTAGTTAGTGCCCATCACATCATCCAGTTTGATTTTCATCATAGCATTTTTCGTTGATTTTTTGAATGTATCTGTTTCCCTCCGTCAGAATAAGCTTGTGATGGGTTGGGAGCAATGTCTTGTTTAACACTGCATTTCCACTGTCAACATCAGTTCCTGAAAAAAAATGGGTGGAAATTGGACTCCTAACCTCTGGGAGAGAGAACTGACAAGGAAACAGCAGAAATGCCAGGCAGTCCTTAGATCTGGTCAGGAGTAGAAACATTGGACACAAAGAGAAACCATTTTTCATTGCTGTGTGATTTTCACCTGCCAGGTCAGTGGCCTTAGGAGGTACCAACAAGGCTCTCACTTAAGTAGATACAATGTCTGTGATTTTCCAGAACAAGTAATAGGACAAAAGGGTGAAGGGGGTCGATGCTATTGCCAAGAGTGTGTTTGAAGTGACAGAGTAAGTATTTGAAAGTAAAAGCAGGCTGGGCACGGTGGCTCACACCTATAATCCCAGCAGTTTGGGAGGTCAAGGCAGGTGGATCACTTGAGGTCAGGAGTTTGAGACCAGCCTGGACCAACATGGTGAAATCCCATCTCTACCAAAAATACAAAACTTAGCCAGGCATGGTGGCAGATGCCTGTAATCCCAGCTGCTTGGGAGGCTGAGGTAGGAGAATCACCTGAACCCAGGAGGCAGAAGTTACAGTGAGCCAATATTGTACCACTGCACTTCAGCCTGGGTGGCAGACAGAGACTCTGTCTCAAAAAATAAATAAAATAAAATAAAAGAGAAGGTAAAAGCAGAGGTTCAGTAGGCTGGAGTTGAAGAATGGGTGGTATGGGAGCAATTGATGAGAGAACTGGTAGAAAAGGAGATTAGGATCAGAAAAAAATGTGTGAATGTTTGATTTCAGAGGTGGAGAAGTTCTGGGTAATGATACATTCCAGGTTGTGGCTAGGGAAGCAGTTGGCAGAATAGACTGGCCCGTTGGAGGTAAGGTCATTGGAGATGAAGACTTGAAGTAGCCCCAAGGTTAAGAAGTGGGATGGTCTATTTTTCATGGACACTAAAGGTACCTAGAGTGGTGATTGAGCTTGGAGTGGAGAGGGAGAGGCTAAGCCAGACACCAAAATCTACAGCAAATGAGACAAGTGATTGGTAGGTTAGTACAGAACAGCAGTTAGAAGGGTGGTATAACCACATTGCTATGTCAAAGATGCAGTGGTTTTATATGAGAGAGGAAATAATCCTGAGAAGTGTTAGGAGGATGCTCTCGCACCTCCTGACCCTGAGATGCATGGAATGAGTAAATAAGTGTCCTTTCGTTGGAGCCATGAATTTAGAAGAAAACCAGGCTTCTGCTCTGACCAGCTGGGAACAGGACAGTTAGGGAAGTGATTGAAGATATAGGAGCTCTTTGTTAACCATGAGATGGAGGTTTCTAGGCTCATTAGAAAGACTGGATCAGTACATGTAGGAAGGTCAAAAGAAAAGCAACACAGAGCAACAGTGGGATGAGGGTATACAAAAGGAAAATAACTGGAGCAATCTATGCCGTGAGTAGGAACAAAGATACTAGGGATGTGAGGCACTGTGGCTTATCCAAGCATGCTGGTTTATCTAGGAAAATAGAAGTCAGTTGAAACCCAGAAGTCAGTTGAAACCTGGTTGTATTGCTTTTCTGTAGGAACATTTCGTTTGTGCTCAGGAAAACTCTCATCTTTCGGGAAAAAGCATATTTTGGCTGAATTAATGGTATGAGCTCTGGAAAAAGACTCCTCACCCCAGACTCTTGGAGCCAAATTCCTGTGTCCCAAGGCTGGCTTAGGCAGAAAGCCCCATGGTCAGAGTGCTGGTCTCTAGGAGATCAGGGTAGGACAAGCCTACTCTTGTTTTACAAGTTCACCTGGAGCCAATCCCCTCCTGGGGTGAGGCCACCTGGTATCATATTGTTGGGTGATGTGCAGCTTTGACCAGCAGGGTGATGTGAGGTGATTCTTACAAGTATTAGCCCCTTCTTCTACAAAATTTGTCATGCAATATTAACTTCAGACTAGCTGGTCCTCCCTGGCTTGGAGGAGATTTCTACTCTGTCTCTTTACCAAATATTTATATTTGGTTGTAAATGAATCACATAGTTTTTGGTAATTCAAACTATTTCACAGCATTGGACAAAGGAATATATAAAACACATTTTCTGCCAGAACATACACAGGAGTTATGCAGCAAAATCTCAATGAAACAGCAAGTAGGCAATTTCAGCCACAGTGTTGGAAAGAGGGACCCAGAGAGGGAATGTTTGAAGGACAAGCAGAAAGTATGTACTAAGGAAATAACTGATTGCTGCTGAGGAGACAGCTTCTGGGAAGCTCCCAGGCCAGAAATATTTCTTTTTTTGTTAAAAGACAGGGTATGGCCTACAAACATTTGCTTCCAACTGGTGAGGAAATCAGATAAGTGGATGGTTTTTGCATGTGCAGGGACCGGGGCAGGCATATGTGCAGAAACTGAGAGGAATCATGCTTCTGGTTTGATTTGTTTTTGCATTAGCACAGTTTTCTATGACAGTAGTGAGAAGGTGTCATAGCTAATTAGTTGAAGAACCAATAACAGAGACTGCACTTTTATTAATTATAAGCAGGGAGATATAAAATTCCCAGTCATTATAAGGAAGTGACCACTTTGATGTGGCTTGATATAAGTCAGCATGTCATGGACTAGCCTGAACCATAAAAATAGATGGTGGATTTATGACCCGAGAGGCATTTTACAAACAGATGGTAGATGATCTGGACAAAGGTTAGTGATAGAAGAGGACACAGCCCTTCCCTCAGCTATATGTGAGGGAAGTTGACATAACTACTCTGTTGGTATGTCTATTTATTATTCATGAACATTTTGTGTATGTATGTGTGCATGTACATGGCCAATAGAATGAAGTAAAGTGGCATGTCCAACTTTAGTCTAGGACTCAAGAGGCCTTGTACCCTCAGGACCTCTGCCTCCACCATGTGAACAAGCCCACCAGCCCTGATAGAGGTTGAGAGCCCACAGGAGCCAGAGTCCAATCAGCCAGTTGTCCCAAGCCAGGACACAGAGATGCAACAGACCCCAGCCAACATCACTAGGTCTATCTTCCTAACCCACAACTGACTCTTATGAGTCCAGTTACGATCAACCAAATCTGGCGCAGATCAGCAGAACCGCACACCTGACCTGTAGACTTGTGCAATGTTAAATGGTGGTTGTTTAAGCCACCATTTTTTTTTTTTACACAGCAATAGATAATTGATGAAGCACTATTCATGTGTGCTCCTTGTTAGCCTTAGAGTTGTGGTGGGTAGATCATATGAACACACAAAAATATAATTCTGACCAGAAAGAAGAAAACAATTAGAGTGGGCTTGGGTAGTAAAAGGATACACAAAGGAGAGAAGGATTTGGGGTGGATCTGAATGGCCATGCAGACTCTAACTTGGGTCTGGATCAGGACTCCTTTCCTGTAACATAACTTGGCAGGAGGTTGTGTGAGTGCATGGAAACCATTCCAGGCAGAGGAATAATACCTGTAAATGTACTGAAGGGAATGAGAACACAGTGAGGGAGTGGACAGTGACAAGACAGGACCCCCTGGAATGGGTGGCTAGAAGATTAGCACAGTGGCACGCAAGAGAGAGAGAGTGTGTGTGTGTGTGTGTGTGTGTGCACGCATGTGTGTGTGTGAAGGGGAACAACTGAAACTTGCCTCATCATATATAAAACCATGTGGCTTGTTGCCGCAGTGTATTGTAGATCTAATTTCTGTTGACTGTTTTCTGAGAATTCCATCTCCTATAATGTTTTATCAAGAGCATTTGTGAATAGTCAGTTCTGTATTTCCCAGTTGGCTGTATTTTCCTAGTGTTGTGTCGGAGCCCACGCCCAAAGCAGCATCTTCTCCTCTCCAAAGTAGCCATGGCTCTGTGTGCCAGAAGCATCTCTACCAGGAAGACTACATTCACGCTCTTTTTTTTTTTTCAGGAACTAATTGTAAGTCACAGATGACATCTATGCTTTTCCCTTTTGATTTTCTGTAAGAATTCAGAGACGGAGGTGGGCAGAGAGCTGCTGGTGCTAACAAGCAGCTTGTCTACAAGGTATTGGGACTTCCTACTGCATCTGTTCTACCTCTCTGTAACTCCTGTCGCCATGGCCAAAGTGCCAGTAATCAGTTATGGCCAAGGCTTGGTCCTGCTAATGGATGCTGCTAATGGATCTTCTCTAGTAGCATCTTGGTAGCAAGGATCCCAGAAAAGTATAAATCCTTACATTATTTTTCAAACACAAAAAGTGTTTTGTTCTCCAGAGGTATTAAGAACACAATAACACAATCCAAGATGGCTCTGTATCACTACTGTATCATTCTATCACTCTGACAGATTTCTTCATTGTCTAACCTGAATCTTTTTTTGAAGCAACATTAATGGAAGGAGTCAACATTTTCCGATAGTGAGGATTCATTTTGCTCTAAATGTAAACAGGGTGAGTTGATAGACTTGCAATCTAGAATTCTTCTAACCAGAAATGGCCTATAGCATTCCTTTTTTTTTTTCTTACTCTGCCTCTTCGGTTGATTTTTTTTTTTTTTTTAATTTTTTTTGAGACAGGGTCTCATTCTGTCATCCAGGCTGGAGTGCAGTGGGGCAATCACAGCCCACTGCAGCCTCAACCTCTTGTACTCAAGTCATCCTCTTGCCTAAGCCTCTAGAGTAGCTGGAACTATAGATGTGTGCCACCATGCCTGGCTAATTTTATTTTTTACTTTTTGTAGATACAGGAGTCCCACTGTCTTGCCCCGGCTGCCCTCAAAGTCCTGGGCTCAAGTGATCCTCCCACCTGGCCTCCCAAAATGCTGGGGTTATGGGCATGAGCCACTGCTCCCAGCCCTTGATTGGCCTCTTGCTACAGAAGGTGTTTTTTAAGGAACCAGTGAGCAAGGCGGCTTCCAGACTTTTTCCATTATTATAATTACCTATTACCACTACTCTGCAACCTCAAAAACAAAAATAGCAAAGGGTTAATAAAGAGGTGAGTTTTGTGGAGGAGGACAAAATGCCTACATGGTGTCGTATTTTAAAGCTATTTGTCCCAGTTTGGACTCACCCCTGTCTACCCAACCTATAGCTCAGCTTTTTTCACACTCCCAGTTACTGTTTGTGTTTCAACCACACCCTGGCTTATTTGAATTCCTAGAACTCTAACTTGGGTCTGGATCGGGACTCTTTTCCTGTAACATAACTAGGCAGGAGGTTGTGTGGGTGCATGGAAGCCATTCCAGGCAGAGGAATAATACATGTAAATGTGCAGAAGGGAATGAGAACACAGTGAGGGAGTGGACAGTGACAAGATAGGATTCTCTTGAATGGGCGGCACTAGTCTCTCTTGCCATGTGTGTATGACTGAAATATTCTCCCTTCTCTCCCTGTCCTTCCTACAATTCTTATGTCAGCAACTATTTTTTTCCAGGTCTTAGCTTAGTTATTACTTCTTTAGTTATGCCTCCCGTAAATTCTCAGGTGGGGGTAAAATTTCCCAATGATTAGCTCTCATAGTGCCAGTTACCTCTCATTTGGAGCATTTACCCAATTTTCAAATTTCAATGTGTTTGGGTTTATCATCTGTTTAATGCCTCTCTTTCCTATTAGACTGAATGATCCACGAGGGCAAAGATGTTTTTTTTTGTTGTTGTTGTTGTTCCTTGCTACATCCACAGCGCCTGGCACAGAGCAGGTGCTCAATAAATAGATGTTGAATGAATGAATGAATGAATGAATGAGGGAATCCTAGGATTTTTCTCTGAGAAAGGACATGGAATACCCACTGTGGCTGGATCTTCAGAGATTTCTCCTCTATACAGTACTTGCCAAGACTATCTACCGATGCCTGAAAAATGATAAGGGTATCTGGATTTATGGAAATTTGTAGATTCCATTTTTGGCTCAGCAGGTATTGTGGAAACTCCTCTGTGATGAGGTTTACCAAATGCTTTCTTGAAATACTCATGGAACAAAATTGCAGTTTGGGCTTTCATCTTCCTTAAACTGTACATTTACTGATTTTTCCCTTGAGGATTTGGATAATGGAAATTTTCCTTTAATTTTTGTTCCAGCCCTACCTCTAAATTTCATAATAATGAATGATGCACCTCAAAATCTAAATGCCAACCAATAGAAATTACAGAAAGTACTTGATCTTAGAAAGAGGAAGAATGAACTCCATAAACAAACATTGTTTTAGTTAGAGGAGTTTTTCTAGTGTGATTGAAAACACATTTGCACTGTGAATTTAGGATGTTAAGTTCACATATCACAAAGTGATTTAAACACCGGAGATGATCCAAGGAAGACTACAGTTGATTTCGCATGACTCCAGGTAACTCAAATGAGCCACAGATTATATTCTGGCAACCTTCAGGCAGATTTAGGCAGACAAAAATGGACTCTTTACTCTCCATCCTCTCATTTTAAGTATTCAAGGTCTTCTTTGAATAGATCTACAGTGAATAGTCAAAGTCATTTCAGCCCTGGCACTGTCTTGTTAAGCCATGTGGCCTACTGTAACGCATCATTGCCACTGTCACTGACTCTGAAAAATGAGCATCCTAAAACCTATAGCTCCCTTAGCCTGAATAATTTGGCAGTTCTAGACCCAGGGTGCTCCAATGCCGGTAGGTTTTCCTCGGTTTTCTGCTCTGGCAATTAAATACTTAGGACTTTATGAGAACTCTTAGAATTATTTGTTGCTCTGAGCAAATGATGAAAAAACTGGGGCAGAACCTCTTCAAGGACCACAGTTCAAAGGGAGTCAATGTTAAGATCAAAGTCATGAGCTTGTCTTTGACTCAAGGCCCATCCCCAGCACTGCCTTGGCACCCTGGCACAGAAAACCCAGTCTCTTCGTCTGTCAGGTGCACAGTGCAGGTAGCCTGCTTCCTTCTTTCCTCTCCTTTTGTTCTATCTGGGTTGCTGTTCTCTCCTTGCACAAACAAGTGCTTATGCTAATAGCAAGATATAGCCCAACCTTAAAAAGGGTGTAGTGATCAGTATCCATCATCTTTCCAAGTGCCTTGTCACTACATCAATTAATACAATTGAGCAAAAAATGTCACGGGCCCGGTGGAAAAACCTTTTCACAGCCTTTCAGGGGGAAGTTTACTTCCAGCTTTTTTCCCTTGCATTAGCTCCTGTCATCTACAAAACAACAGAACCCAGTGGTGTCAATTATATTTGATTGACTGAGTAAAGCACACACACAAATAAGCGAAAACAATGGACACAAAAATCTATATATGACTCCCCTTGTCAGAGAGAATGCTTGTCTCCTCCATTTTCATGCGGCACGATGTCCTGCTGCTCTTGGCTTAAATGTTTCCTTCAGCCCCCAAACTATCACCAATTAAGTTAGCAGGGTCTTCAAAGGTGTCAAACGACTCCCTAGGCAATCGGCTCTAACTGCTGTTCAATAAATGAGGTCTAATTTATCAGTTTAACTTCACTTCTAAAAACCTAATGCTTCACAGTGCTGGGCTCCATTTACCTACAGTGTGAGACGCTGCAGCAGACAGCATAGAGGATGAAAGTTATGGCGCATCTCCTAACAACAGCACATGTTGTTGGGTGTATTTTTCCCCTGATTTCAATGTGCACTTTCTAGTTTTGTACTTTTTGCACTTACCTTGTACACATGTGTATGCAAAATCCCCATGGGCCAACGTAAAGCTCAGTCAGGACTCGCTTTGGGCTGTCAGTTTTAGCCACGGTCTAGGAGAAGCACAACCCTTCTCTCTTTGTCATGTTGTGCTTTTGTGTTGTTTCTACGTAGAAATTCACATTTTAAAAAACTCTGGGAGGCTAACGTTGGCAGCAGAACAGGAGTTAATAAGTACTCAGATTCCTAATATAGACATGAATGTATGGACTCTTGTTCCTAAATAGATTAAACAGGTTCTGATTTGGCATGAAGGACCAGTGAAGTAGAAAGTCTTACAAATAAACGGACCAGAAATTTTAATGGGCATTTTATGAGTGAAAGTTATTCAAATCCATCAATGAGACATAAAAAGCTATTTTAAAGCTCAAACTTGCTAACCACATTAGAATTGCTCATAATTAATATATCTTAATATCAAATAAAGACAATGAGTAAGATAGATAAAATATTTTTGATAAATTTAGACAGAGTTAGATGGAGACTTGACAAGACAAACAAAGCCAAAAAAAAAAAAAAAAAAAAAATCACCAAACAAAAAACCCTTGTAAGGATATTGGTTTATGTGCAGAATATAAGACTATATGTGAAACTGAGGCTGAGATGACTGGGCAGTATCATGTCTTAAGTAGGATAGCTGCAGGGTGCCTGAGTATATGGTGACTGTGGAGATGTTTTCATTGTAATGGGAAGACACCCCATTTGCAAATATTTCTAAATTTTCACTCTATTTCCGTGAAGGGATAACTAGAATTTGAATAAAAATCACATTTGTAAGTAAATTTACATCATTCATTCTGGAGTCTCCACATTTTTCCATGGTCCTGAAATATTTCTTAGGGACACTTTCACATGATATGTATTGAGGACAACATTTTATTATTAATTTGTTTGCCTGTTGTCTCTGTGAGCACATTAACTTTGCCCTAATTCACCGGAGGAATCCATCTGCCTAGAAGAAAATTAGGATTTGATTACAGAAAGAAAACCAGTAGAACATATTCTTCATCTCCTGACATGCAACTAGAATTTTACAGCAGGAAGAATAATCATATAAACAAGGCTTGGGATAGTATTTTACAGATTCTGTTGTTTCCCCTTTAGCATATCAACAATGAGGAGGATCCAGCTCATGAAGTTCTCTTATGTTTAGAGAAGATCTGCCTCCCATGATAGCTAGAAATGTTCTATGGTCATATTCTTCACATAGGAGAAGACAAGCAAACACTTCTCTTTGTCTGTCTTTCTGTCTCTCGTTAGATAAACTGTTGGAGAAAGGGAAAATTTGAAAAGAGAGTAGAGTTTCACTCTCCATGCTTTGGCCAGAAGGGGAGGCATATGAGATAAGAGAGTATAATGGTGGGGGAAGAGGGAGCAAATATGCAAATTCAACTGGGAGGGACAGGATGATCAACTGGAGGGATTTAGCTGTCTTGACATTTAGTTTCATTGAGTTGTTCTCACTTTCCAACTTCTGTCCCACACCTGCCATTTAAACCTTTCTGTTTGCTCCAAACTGTACACATTCTCCCTACCACCTGCCACCTCCAACTCCTCTTTCTCTCATAGTCAATGTGTATAGTGCAGAGCTTGGTTACTTTCCATTGGTTTTTTCTATGGTAGCCCTAAATCTCCAGTAGTTTGCTGATTTATTGACTTCAGGGATAATATTTTATACTTTTATGTAAAAGCACAGACTATAGAGTCAAACAGATATCTCTTTGACTCCATACTCTGCTACTCATTAGTTGTGAAACATTAAACTGATTTCCTCATCTGAAAATTGGGATAATACTTATCCTAGGGAATTGTGTTGAGAATCAAGTGAATTAATTTATGTAATGACTTTAATTCAGGAATTGAACTTTTCCTATTCAAAAAATATTTGACGATTTCCCATTCACTCATGGAAAAGAAATACAAAAACATTATCATGCATGATCTAGCCCCTGCCTACCTTTTCAGTGTCATCTGCCTCCCCTCACAAAACGAAACCTTAAGCATGTTAAACTTCCACAGGTCTGTGAATGTGGCATGCTGTTTCATGCCTCCATTCTTTTTGGGTTATTCTTCCTCTGCCTGAAAAAACCTGTAAGTATTGTCTCTATGTAGCTGAAGCCTTCCCAAGATAGAACTGATCCTCCTCCTTGGGAGCATATCTGTAGCCTACTTCCTTTTATTTGCATATCTTGCTCTTGCAGGTTATAAATTCTTTGAGGGTACAGACAATGTCTTACCCATCTTTATATCTTGAGTATACAATATCTAGCCCATAGGAGGTTTTCAGCAAACACTGAATGAAAAATGGTCATTTCCCATGGCTCTAACACCCAGAACATAGCGAATTCTCAGTTAATGTTTGATTGACAGGCAGATAATACTTTTTGTTAAACTTGGAACTGAGCTGACCGTGTAATCACAGAAACATACAACTGACAACTTTTAACATGCCAAGTTTTAATTTCTTTATGTTTACCCTCTCTGCCAGTATTCCAAATATTTCAAGGACCTGTACTTCACTCCTGCATAGATTATTAGATCATATTATTTGAGTAACTTCTCATAGAAACCTGCTTATAAATCAAACATGTTACTCATTTGGAATTTTGATTTAGTGTCAACATTAATAAATTTTGGTACTACGCTTCTCCGCATCCTATCTCTATGAACAGACTGGCTATTGGTTAAAATTGGACTATAAACAGTGAAGCACAATTACAAAGTTGTTAACAATTTTCATGCTTTTCTTGAATGACTTGAAATCATGTCTTTCATTTCATAAAGGAGAGAACAGCTCACAGAATTTTAGAGAAATTGCTGTTCTCAGAAATCTTCTGCAAATATAATAGCATGTTCCTGCTGCAAGGCCAACAAAACCCAACTAGAAATTATCTCGTTAGAGACAAAATTTGGAGGAGGCCCATGTTGGTATTAAAGATTTTTGCAGGCAGACAGCAGGACCCAACAGCTCAGCTTTAGGGCGAAACCTTCACTCTTTCTCTGGTGGAAGAATTGGGTAGGACCTGATGGACAGATTTTTAAGCCAAAACTATCTAGCCTAGAGGAACATGGCTAGAATTGACTTGCAAACATCAAATTGGAGGCTGTCAAAGATGGTGAGATAGAGCAGAGCTCTTCGGATTTTAATGTGCATACAAATATTGTGGGAATCTTATTAAAATGGAGATTCTGATTCAGTAACAGGTAGGGCCCAAGATTGTCTATTCCTAACAAGCTACCAGTGACGTTGGGGATGCCAGGGCTCTTTTAAGGAGCAAGAAGTTAGAGAACACTGAGGATTCGCAGTAATCCTTCTGACTTTCTAGTACTCACTTTGGATAGTGAATTGAATAAAACAGGTTTCCCCAACCTGCAGCATGGGTTCTACCTTCTCGCCTTTTTTGATGTAGACAGTAGGGGTCAGTGGAAGGGAAAACTTTCTGCAGGGTTTTTTTTTCTGTATTTTGCTGACAAGGTGAACTATATGTGGAGCTTTTCACAAGTTTATGTTTTCCCAGACAAGAATTAGAATCTGTAGGGATGAATACTAATATTTATATAGTTTCATACATAACTCTGATGACCAGCCAGGTTGCACCAGCTAAGCCCTATTTGAATGAAGACAGTTGGAGCTTATGCCTTGGTCACTGTGCTGGAAAAGAAGTGTGGCAGCAAGAGAGTGAGGAGGAGCTTGGTTAGTGTTTATTTTGTAATTTTACTTTATGCATACTACCATTTAATGTCTGCAAAATAATTATTTTAACATGTGAATTTTATTCGGTTTTAAGAATTAATTTTGTTGATATTAGTTTCCTTTAGCCCTTGGATGATGTGTGTGCATGCCATAACCTCACTTATATCTCATTTCCAGTCCTAGCAAAAAGATACTGGAAGCCTCTGATGTATAGCTTAAGTGAACATTCCGAAAATCTAAAGCTTACCTCACCAAAACTCTTTAAAGAAGACATAAGTGATTCACAGAAGCCCAAGGCAAAAGCATGATGTGTCTTGTTTGTTTATTACCTGCTGCTTGCTCCCATTTAGTCTGGAGACTGATTTCTTGGAACATAATTGAGGCCTAATTGATTAAAAATAAGCCCTTTACTCTGTGGGGGAAGGTTATAGGCACTGAAGATAAGTTGGAATCCAGGAGTTGTTTTCTCAGGACTTCTTATGAAGCTATTACTCAGTTTTTCACATTAAAAGACATCCCCTAGACAGAATCAGCAAAGACAGGAAAAGACGAAGAAAAATGACACCACAGTTCTTGAAGAAAACAAAACCCAATTCCAAATGCTGCCCATCAGCTCAAGCCATCCATCGTCTCTGTACTTTCATGTCATCTTGTTTTATTCCAACTGAAAATCCACCAGGCAGGGATAGGCCTTCTGAGGCATCTGGGTAGCACCATGGATCCAACTGCTGATCAATGATTCTAAAGCACTGAGAGCCTTAAACTGAAGGAAAAAGAAGATCCAAAGAGAGACTAGAATTAGGAGATTTGTCACCAGATGGTTATTGGAGAAAACAGAAGCAGGAGTTACGGCAAGAAAAAGTAGACAGAAGTTACTTTACTTTTTGAATTATTCGATGGTCAGTTTATTTATTTATTTATTTATTTATTTATTTATATGAGACAGAGTCTTGCTCTGTCACCCAGACTGGAGCGCATTGGCATGATCTTGACTCACTGCAACCTCCACTTCCCAGGTTCAAGCAATTCTTCTGCATCAGCCTCCTGAGTAGCTGGAACTACAGGCACATCCCACCATGCCAGGCTAATTTTTGTATTTTTAGTAGAGATGGGGTTTCACCATGTTGGCTAGGCTGGTCTTGAACTCCTGATAGATGGTCAGGATATTTGTATTTTTATTCAAAGATGTGATATGTTTCAGATATTAAATTTTAGTTCTTCAGTTGGAATTCAGGTGAAAACTATTGAGAAAACACTGGATTTGTAAAATCCATATTTATCAAACAAATCAATTGAAGAAAACCTTGCTGCTTTTTCTCATTTTTAAAATGAGAACTCTAAATGTAGTTTTACTGATAAAGCTAGATGTGTAAGCATTTAGAATGATTCCTGGCTCATAGTTGGTACTTGGTAATTGTTAGCTATTATCGCAGCTATTTAGAAAGATTACTTTAACACACAAAAACAGCAAAATATTGAGTTAAATTGTGAAATTTCTCGTACATGAATGTATTGCTATTTAAAAATACTCTTACATTGTTAGGATCTAGGAAGCTAAATTGTTAATTTATGGTTATAAATTCATTCTTCATTCAACTCATATTTTGAATACATGTTATTTCATGTAGTTCCTGCTCCAAAGTTTATTGTGGTCACCTCATTTAATGCCCCACAAGTGAGACAGGTTAGTAAAGCAAGACTAAATATATTGTGGGATAAAAGCAAGGATCGAGGTGTGTGTAAGAAGATATGGCTGTAGAGAGACAGAGCATCTTACTCAAATGTTTCTTTCAGGAGATAAAGTTTAAACCCAGTAACGTCTTAACAGGAAGAAAACTTACAGTTTGAAGAATCAGCATGTGGAAAACCTAGAAGCAAGAAATGCACAATGCATTCCAGGAAGCCGAATAATTGAGCACATGAAGGAAAGGTTGCACGTTGGGGTGAAACTGGAGAAAGAGGGAACGGCGTGATCTTCAAGCAGCAGGATTCCTGACCTGAGCTAACGGGCTTGACATCTTTAAATTACAAAACTGACACATTCAGATTTGCATTTTGGTAACATCCTCTTGGTGGAGGATGGGTTGGTGATGTTGATCTCTGGTACAGAAGCGAACAATTATATAGCTGTGACTTGCTGTACATTTGCATGGTGGTTCAATATAATATAATCAGAATGTATGTTTTCAAGTTCATTCTACACCAATGTGCCTGAAGACATCCAAATAATCTGTCTGAATTCAGCAGTAGGCAAGCACATAGTGTTTGGGTGGCAGTTTGAATAAATTCTTACCTAATAGCCTCTATTTTCTGAAATGTAGTTGGCAAGGTCACTAAGAGCGAGGCAATGGAATTTGAGTTTTTATTTAAGCGTTTAAAAATATGATGAGCTCACTGAACTAGTCACACCAGGAAAGTGTCCTGTCACTCATGGTAGCAGAATTATTGAGGACTTCAGCAACCATTATGTCAGGGTTATCCTTGGATCCTCTGAGGACAGCCTGACCCCTAAGGTGCTCCTCAAGGAGCACCTGGGGGTTCCCCAAACACGAAGTATTTACTGTGAAACTATGAAAATGCAAAGTGCCCAAGGAACCTATTCTTTACTTCAATATTGAGTCATATGAAATGCCAATTTTAACAAATTTTTAACTTCAAAAGTGGCAATTCTGTATGATTCAACCTAACTCCGTTTTATATATATTGACATCCTTAAATATTTGGAAGAATGAATTTGGAGGCAAATTCATACTGAGAGATAGCTACAGACAATTTCCACAGCTGAAGGAGGTAGGAATTTTCATGTATCCAGTGTTCCTGCATTCTGAGACCGTGAAGGATGGTTCTGCTAACCATGGAGAAACGCAACCCAGCCTGGCCAGAAGCTGCTTCAGATTCCACGTCTTCCCTCTGGTGAGAATCACATAGCTCCTGATTAATTGCTCCCCAGTGTTAACTAATTACCCTTCTCAGTGTGGCACTTACAACCAGCCTGGGTTAATGTACCTCCCTCTTGCCCTTAGCTGGACACTCTCAGGCCTGAGAATGTCCTCCACAGCATGAGAACCTAATCTATTCTGCCTCTGATCCTTGTTCCCACAGCTGACTACAAGCCTCTCACATCATCTGTCATTTCCCAAACTCTCAACCCCTCTCCTCCCTGCCCTTCTTCTCCATCAATCCATACCCCCTTCTGCCCTCTCTTCTAACTCCTTCCAGGGTGCTCTTGGGAACCCCCTCTCAGATCAGCCTGCTTTGCAGGTGGTTGGGCAAGTCAGTTCAAATCAGAGTGTGCAGAGTTTGAAGCAAACTCACTGTGGCTGTAGATCCAAGCCTCGTTTCCCAATCCAGCTTTATCAGAAATTTTTCTGATGTTTGAGGTCTATTTCTGGGTCTGGTTCCCCCTATGTAATGCCAACAAAAACAGCCAGCCTGTTGACATCCCTCTCCTTTCCTGCCATATTCCTGCTATCCTAAAACCCCTTCAGACTTCCCTTCCCTTCTGGTTCTGCTTGAAATCCATGGCATATCATTATATTCCTTGCACAAAAATACTCTTGAAAATACCATGACCTTGCATTAAAAATATAATTCGATTGAAATGATAAATCTGTTATTATCCAGCTAAGGAAAGATTAAATCTAGGGATCCAGTTTCTCCCTCATTTTGAGAAAAAGAGAAATAGGCACACAAACAATTGGAGACACAAATGGTAGCTGAAGAGTAACTTTTTCTTTCAGTATAGTAGTTTTAGATAATATTCTCCATCTTCACACCATCTACTTAACGACGGGTGGTTTCACAATTTCCTGAAGTATTGCCTTTCAGTTAAACACCAAGCCCAGCAGCCAAGCCTTACTTTCTCCTTTCCCAATGGTTTCTCTACTTTCAAAGTAGTTTGCGGCTAAGTCAGGGATCACCTTCCAGAATGATGAAAAAAGTAGGAGTACAACTTACATTGGTTTTGGGCCCAAAGGCCCCAATGTCTAGAGTTCCTAAAATTCTCTGTGGTTGAAAATCTTGCTCATTGCAAATCATTGCCAAGGTGTATAAGGGTTTTCAAATGGAAAATTCTTCCAGGGTACTGTATAGGTTACAGGGAATGGATCTGCTGTATTTTGGCCAAACATTTTTCTCTAGTGCTATCACAGTGCCAGTATGCCTTCAACTGATCCCTTTTACTAATTAGAAGCATTAGACATAAAGGATTGGACACTGAGAAGTAATCCTTGGCCCCTTCTTCGTACTTTGTCAGCTTTGTGAGAAACTGGGGACATTGTTGAGCATCAGGCAGGGCGGTGTACCTGCAAATGGCTGGTGGGCCAATGCATAGCCCTTTTCCCTTCTGTTAGACTTCTACTCTGCTGCTGGTCCTGGTGTAGAATTTATATAACTAGAAATCTTACCTGTAGCAGAGGGTGCAAGCTGTTAATCAGAATTCATGCTTTCTTTTCTTCTCAGCTAGAACCTCTTTCCCAGATTTGTTTGAAGCTGGGTGTGGCTGAGTTTGAGTTCCAGTCAGCCACGTTGGAGTGCATGCTGTGCTGTTTCTGGGTGATGGCTTAAGGAGAACCTATCCTCCTCTAGTCTTTCTCTCTTCTCACTGGATGAAAAGCAAGAGGAGACCAATGGTAAGTCCCTAGGAGAAGGCAGAATCACCGCATGCAGGAAAACCTCCACCAACCAGGAGAACCTCCTTACCTTCTTCCATGAGCAAGAAAGAAACTTCTATTATGTTTGTCCTTACACATTGTTATTTCTTTGGCTTATTTACCCTGATTCACTCAATACGTTGACAGATTCACTTAAGTCCTTTTAAAAGTTTTACCAGATTTCTTGTATTTACTTAAGAATCTTTTGTCCAGTTGAATAAAACAGTGGCCTGTCTGCATGGGAAGACTTTTTAAGATTCCATTTCTTGCCATTTCAGTATTGCCATTCGCAGCACTGAACTTTGCTGCTGCACAACTGTGCTCACTTTAAAAGCTCAGATTTTATGCTCAGTCTTTGCTTCCTCATTTTGATTTTTTTTCAATGGTTTCAGTTGCTGAGCCTGTTTAGGTTTGTGATAATTCAATCCTAGAAGGATAGACATTAATGTAACCATGGTGCATATTATCTTTTCTAGATATGGCCTCCTCAGCCAAACCCAGAGAGTGTCTACGGCTCTGATTCTTGTCAGTTCCCTAATCACCATCTTTTAGTTGTATTTGATTTGGGGAATTTTGAGGCATGAGAAAGGAGAAACATGAGAGCTACAAAACTCAAATCAGAATCCCCTTTATTTAGTGGTGAAGGGCATGGAAACTTCTTGTCATAACTTCATGATAGATGTAGACTCTTTTTTGCTTAGAACATGGGCTAGGCTAATGAATGTGTTGCTAACAACAACTAAGTTGGCAAAGCCCTTTATAGCTTATATGATTTTATCTTGTCTTCAAAAACAACCCTGGGAGATAGTGAGAAAGGTATTTTGATTCCAGGATTCTATTTGAGGAAACCAAGGTTTGGGAAAAATAAGAGGTGCTTAAGGAACTGGCACTATAATATGGGTGGCCTGAGTCCAAATCCAGTGCTTTTTGCAATTAATGTTTATACAATACAGCGATTCTCACCTCCAAGTGTATGGTTCACTTTTATGTCCTCTGGCATTATATTTCCTCTAAGATGGGAGATCTGTATTAGGTGATTTCCAAGGTTCCTTCATTTTACATGTTTTATGAGTACATTCTGCTATCTGCTTTCATATTTTAAAAAGTTTCTAGGCTTCCATGGTGCTAAAGAACTGGAATTTTCATTTTCTGCTAATTCTGTCTTCACAATGAGGAAAATGATCCAAGTTTTATTTACTGAGGTTCCCTTCTTTTCTCTTTACTCAGTATCGATTCCGTGCCCTTAAATACATTATGTTTGAAGCTGTGATTTTTTTTCCCCCTGGAATCAAGCCAGGAATGAAGTTAATCTCAGCCCATTACACTGCTAATGCTTATCTTCACCTCGGGATGCTTTCCAAAGTACTTAGAAGTCATTATCCCTTCTAGGACCTAGCACTTTACTGAGTTTCCACTTTGTTTAAAATTAGCATGACCACATAATTTATTATTTTAATCAGGATATGTTTCGTGGGAAAGGATCATCTATTAATAATTATGCTGGAACAACTGGCATTAACTGGGACTGTCGCAATCAAACAAGCACATATGTTCCTCTAGTTAAAAGGCGTCTTTTGTTGGGGAGAGGGATGTGCTCTGGCTCTGCAGTCTAACGCTGGTACTCCCCTGGTTATTTTTTTCTACTTTAGCATCCAAGTATTGATTCTCATGTCTATTGTCCCAATGTATAAGAAAACATTTACTTATATACTTTTAAAATAGGTGTGTCCCTCACTAGACTTCATTCCATAAGGCAGGATCTAACACTCAGTACAGCATTTAACACACCGTAGATGCTCAATAAGTGATTGTTAGTTAAAGGGATAATAAACAAACCTGCTACCCGAAGGCATCCAGTCAATTATTTAAGAACATCCCAAAAATACATATGGTTTTTGCAAAGGAATGAAAATGCTAGAGATTGTGCTACTTTTAAATATTTCAGGCCTACACATGCCCACTTGGTATTTTTGGTATCTGGAGTAAGTCTCATCATTTCCTTCACCATAGCAGTAGATTTGGTGCTAAGAAACATTCAGTTGTAATGGTGTGATAAAATGTACTAACAGTAAATGCAAAAGGTGTTAGGAAATTTTTTTTCCTTCAAATGGAGTGGGGTCCAAGCTGCTCCTGGAGCCCCACAGGGCTTTGGGTGCAGCATAAGCTTCCAGGGCTGTTCATCAGGATCAGAAATGAAATTCTACTGAATTGCTAAATCAGAAAGGTTTAGACAGTAGACTCGTACAAATCAAACTCTGAAGAGACTAATTAGTGGACTAGAGTGCCAACTTTGTAATTTATAAATAAAATTAGGCCAGTCGTGCCAGAATGCTCATGTCTATTGGACAACACAGTGTCTCCTGTTGAGAAATGCGAATTAGTGCCAAAAGGCTGCTTAGAAATATAGACTGCAGGTAGGTAGTTATATGATCTGAATACTGTTAGAATAAAGTTTTGAGAGTGTGGAGTGTTCAGGTTCTCTACAGATGTAAATCACATCAGGTACTTGGAAATCCACCTCACAGAAATACTTATGTTTGCTCTTCCGAAACTCTTTTCCCCTGTACAGTGCTAGATAAGCAAAGATGTATATAATTTTAATGAGTGATTTAAAATTATTTGTAATAACACATACAATAAACTATGATGAGATATTTACACATTTAAATGAAAAAAATGGGATCCAAGAAGAAAAAAGGGGAAAATAATTTCATGTCTGCATAGAAAATACAGATCTGTGAGATCCTGTCTGTTTGACAGAGGTTGGTCATAAATTTGAGTCTGGGCTTTCTGGTAGCTGGGATGGAAAGAGAAACTGATCAATTTTTCTTCTCCAGTTCCCATTCATCATCTCCTCATGCCTGACACGTTACCAAATAACTGAGTAGTTAAGTTATATCCTGGTTTCAGAGATTACATTGTATGGGAAGACAACCTAATTTTTCTGCTAAAGATCTACATACCATTTCCCAGAAATGGCACTTCTATATACGAATGAGTTAATCTTTATTTCAATTCAGAGTGTTTATTTCTTAAGCTAACTTCCAAACTCTGTAAGGTGTACCCTCCTTGGAAACTGTAGAGCCCTATGTACTGACTCCAAAAAGTCACTTAACAATAATTATAAAGACATAGTGTATTCTTAGGTTATGTACAATCAACTAAACTTTCTAATATGCAAACCACAGTTTTTTTTTAAAGGAAATATTTTTTTCTCTGACATATATATGATTTTTTCAATCCTAATTGAAGAAATATCCTGACTCATTTTTTTTGGCATGCTGATAGAGTGAACTTCCATCCATTATTAGCTAATACCTGAAGTTTCTTCTTTAAACATACAGACCACAGGGAAGTATAATTTTGCTACAGAATAGTGATTCACGACCACGATACCCCTTCTATTGTCTGTCATCTTCTAGCCAGATGATAATTGTTGTTGTGATGTGGAGCATGTATCATGCCCCTCAGGTGTGTTGAGTTACAAAAAAAATTGAAAATCACTGCCATAAAGAATACTATTTAGGTACAGATTTAAAATTTTAATAATGAAATCGCTTCACCTCAGCCACTGACTGTGACTTGGAAGTGTTTTAGTGAGTTCTTGGAACCATACTTATTTTACTGTGATCTAAATTATGTTTGAAAAGATAATTACCAAAAAGTAACATTTATTCAAACTTTAAAATATGGAGTGTTATAGCTGTATATTGCATACACAGACAGAGAACACAAGCAAAGTCCAGCAGCAAGTCAAAGAAAACTCTACAGCATAAATACATTTTAGAAACTTACTAATGTCATATAGGTGACATAATTGCTAACTTTTCCAGCCAAGGATGGATGACAATCTTCATAACGTTCAGGGATTGCATTCAATTAAGCATTGATAATTTCTTCCCTCATTAGAGATAATCAGTGTCTAGAAACTAGATTGATAGATGTTTCTAAAATTTTGGCTAGAATTGTATAGAAAAAATTATACTGGAATTGTAGAAAAATTATGAAGAAATTACTTACTAAACACAACCAGCTTACAAGTAAAGATACCTCTTTTTTCTTCACTCTAGGATTAGCTCTTATTTATGAGGATTTTTTTTTTTTTTAACTCCACAACATACTCTTACTGGGGGCAAAATGTAAACACTTTTACTTATGAAAAATGTAACCAACTCATAGGCCCAAAGAGTTTTCAATAAATTTAATACCCTGATTTAGCAAATGGTAATATTAAAGCTTGTAAGGGACAGAGTTTGAAATTTGAACCTCCAAAGCCTAAGCTCTGAACTGTTTCGTTATATGACTGTAGTAAGTACACAAGTGAGTGCATGCGTGCGTGTGTGTGTGTGTGTGTTTTTTTTTCCTAGGACTAGGGTTCTTGTCTTCCGTTATATTCTTGCAAGTGTTTGTAACTTTCAAAAGATTAATTAAGGTGTATTGTTTTACTGGCCAATTTAGAAATTTGTATATAGCCACAGGGTTGGTGAGATAAGAATAAGACAAATATAATTAAAATTCACAGGCTTAGCTTAGAGGAAGATGTTTATTGTATAAAGAAGAAAACATAGCACAGACCTAGAAAACAGAACTGAGGAGGAAGTCCTTGGTAACAATTTTGTTAAGCCAAAACAAGAAATGAATGAGTGAGAACTAGTTCCAGAAATTTTAAGATTCATAGTAAATTATTGGAGAGATTAGTTGGTGACAGTGACTAAAAATTGGCCATATAACAGGGTTTCACATAGTTTGTTAAGTTTCAGTTCATGACAATGTTTAGCATTACTCTTGTTTATATCAGGATTTGCATGCACTGTTATTGCATGTGGGTAGATGATATGGTTTGGCTGTGTGTCCCCACCCAAATCTCATCTTGAATTGTAATTCCCACAATTCCCATGTGTTGTAAGAGGAATCTGGTGGGAGGTGATTGAATTATGGGGGAGGATCTTTCCTACATTTTTCTTGTGACAGGGAATGAGTCACAAAACCTGATGGTTATTTCAAGGGGGAGTTTCCCTGTACAAGCTCTCTTCTCTTGTCTGCCACCCTGTGAGATGTGCCTTTCACCTTCCAAGGTTGTGAGGTTTCCCATCACGTGGAACTGTAAGTCCAATAAAACTCTTTCTTTTGTAAATTGGCCAGGCTTGGGTATGTCTTTATCAGCAGCATGAAAACGGACTAATATAGTAGATATTGTGAAAATTAAGACTCAGAAACCTATCAAATTATTATGTGTTTCAGAGACTCATTTGAAATTATTTGGAACTCAAAAATCTGAAAGCTTACATTGGTCTGTAATTTATGTACCACATCCTAGGACTAATGTTTTCTCTAAGTGAAGAGTAACTCTGTTTGTATTGTTCTGCATTTGCAGCACTTGCCTTGCTGATGGAAAAAGAAACTTCCATGCTATAGAAATTAGGCCTAGAATATGGATCAACTATGTCTTTGATCAACAGACTCAGATCCCCAACCTGTGTTGATGTTAGGTACACGAGGATTAATTAGATGGGAATAAGTGTGACTTGGTCAGTAAGTATTGGTGATTTAATTACACCATGGGTCAGGGACAGAATTGAAACTACAATTCCACATCTTGGTCATTGTACTGGTTACTCAAACTCTTGGTAGCCCTGTTCATGCTCATGAGGGGTTCCAGAGAGATTGATGCATTACAGTTCACAACAAAGAAAGGCAGAATGATGTGGTTATCTGATGGCTGATGATGTGGGTCCAACACCTCCACATAGCAATTTGTAGGACATTCTGACATTATTAATTCAGCATCAAATCAGCTTTCCCAACCAAGACTTCTATTTCCAACTCGTAGGAATCTCAAGTGTCCCACCTTGCCTTGCTCTATAGGGCTTCCTTCTTTAGGGAATGAAAAACAGACTTTCTAGGAAAATGAAGAAAGGCTGAGACCCATCATGGAAAATGAGACTTAGAGAAAAGAAGGGAAAAAAAGCATGTGTGTGTGTGTGTGTATGTGTGTGTAGGCATTGTCTGTGTGTGAATTGTATAGCTATAAAAATTATAAGTGTAAAATATGAATTTATAACTTTCTAAATGATCATCTTTCATTAAAATTAAAGTCAATCTTTTGATTCTAATTTGTTCTGAAGATGTTTTTGTTTTATATTAATTCTAGCATTAATTGGGTATTTGTTCATTATTTACCATAAAGATAAGGTTGAAAAATAGTATTTAGCCTGACGTGTGCTTCATTTATCAAACTCATCCGGCATATTTTTAACAAGCATATTCCAGAGATAAAAATGCTAAAGAAATGCAGAACAATAAGAAAACTGATTTTTTTAAAATTTCTAAAATTTTAAACAAACAATAGTAAAGAAAATAGCTAGGCATGCACCTGTGCACCTGTAGTCCCAGGCACTTGGGAGGCTGAGGTAGGAGGATGGTTTGAGCCCAGGAGTTTGAGGCTGCAGTGAACCATGATCACACCTGTGAATAGTCACTGCACTTTAGCATGAGTGACAGAGCAAGATTCTGTTACTTAAACAAAACAAAAACAAAAGAAAACAAAACCCTTTTCTCTTCAGCCTAATGTAATGTTGATGATACATTTGCTTCTGGCTTTAGTTATTCCTATCCAAGGTGAGAGTTGTCGTGGTTTTTATTTCACAGAGCTACATAGTAGGTTTACAATATTTACATATGAATAAACAAAGTGCTGAGTATTGTTAAAGAAACAGGTTTTGTGCTATGTTTCAAAAATGAGTTTATTTGAATTACAAGATTTTGTGTGGTTTTTAAAGGGACTGTAATAAAAAGATAAAGACAAAATGAATTTGTCCCCCTTACAGGCATACCTTGGAAATATTGCAGGTTCAGTTCCAGACCACGATAAGAAAGTAAGTCACACAATTTTTTTGGTTTCCTAGTGCATATAAGCATTATGTTTACACTATGCTATAGCCTATTAAGTGTGCAATAGCATTATGTCTAAAAATGTATATACTTTAATTTAAAAATACTTTATTTCTAAAAAATTATTTACAATCATCTGGGCCTTCAATGAGTTGTAATTTTTTTGCTGATGGACTGTATCCTTTGATGTGGATGGCTGTTGACTGATCAGGGTGGTGGTTGTTAAAGATTGGGTGGCTGTGGCAATTTCTTAAAATAAAACAACAATGAAGTTTGCTGCATTGATTGACTCTTTTGTGAAAGATTTCTCCGTAGCATGCAATGCTGTTTGATAGCATTTTACTCATAGTAGAACTTCTTTCAAAATTGGAGTCAGTCCTTTCAAACCCTGCTGCTGCTTTATCATCTAAGTTTATATAATATTCTAAATCCTTTGTTGTCATTTCAGCAGTGCTTACAGCATCTTCACCAGGTCACCAGGAGTAGATTCCATCTCAAGAAACCGCTTTCCTTGCCCATCCATAAGAAGCAACTCCTCATCTGTTAAAGTTTTAGTATGAGATTGCAGCAATTCAGTCAGATGTTCAGGCTCCACTTCTAATTCTAGTTATTTTGCTGTTTCTTCTACATCTGCAGTAACTTCCTCCACTGAAGTCTTGAACCTCTCAAAGTCATCCGTAAGGGTTGGAATCAACTTCTTTCAAACTCTTGTCAATACTGATATTATGACCTCCTCCCATAAATCATGCGTGTTCTTAATGGCACCTAGAATGGTGAATCCTTTCCAGAAGGTTTTCAATTTACTTTGCCCAGATTCATCAGAAGAATCCCTATCTATGGCAGTTATAGTCTTTCAGAATGTATTTCTTAAATCATAAGACTTGAAAGTGGTAAGTACTCCTTGGTCCATAGGCCATAGCATTGATGTTGTGCTAGCAGGCATGAAAACATTAGTCTCCTTGTAGATCTCCATTAGAGCTCTTGGGTGACCACGTGCATTGTCAATGAGCAGTAATATTTTAAAAGGAATCTTTTTTGCTGAGTAGTAGGTCTCAACAGTGGGCTTAAAATATTCAGTGAACCATGCTGTAAACAGATATGCTGCCATCTAGGCTTTGATATTTCACTGATAGAACACAGGCAGAGTAGATTTAGCGTAATTTTTAAGGGTCCTAGGATTTTCAGAATGGTAAATGAGCATTGGTTTCAACTTAAAGTCACTAGCTATATTAGCCCCTAACAAGAGAGTCAGCATGTTGTTATAAGCTTTTGAAGCCAGGTGTTGACCCCTTCTCTCTAGTTATGAAAGTTCTAGATTGTGTCTTCTTCCAATTGAAGGCTATTTTATCTACATTGCAAATCTGTTCTTTCATGTAGCTGCCTTCATCAATGATCTTAGCTGAATCTTTTGAATAACTTGCTGCAACTTCTACCTCAGTCAGCACTTGCTGCTTCACCTTTTACTTTTAGGTTATGGAAACAGCTTCTTTCCTTAAACGTAATAAATCAACCCCTGCAAGCTTCCAATTTTCCTCCACTTCCTCACCTCTTTCAGCCTTCAAAGAAATGAAGAGAGTTAGGGCCTCGCTCTGGATTAGGCTTTGGCTTAAGGGAATGTTGTGCCTTGTTTCATCTTTTCTCCACGTCAGCAATAAGGCTGTTTTGACTTCTTATCATTCATGTGTTCACTGGACTGGTACTTTAAATTTTCTTCAATAACTTTTCCTTTGTAGTCACAAGCTGAGTAGTGCAAGAGGCCTAGTTTTCAGCCTATCTGGGGATTTGATATGCCTCTCTAACCAAGCTTAATTATTTCTAGCTTTTGATTTAAAGTAAGAGCATGTGTGTGCTACTCGTCCTTTCACTTGAGCATTTAGAGGTCATTGTAGGGTTATTAACTGGCCTAATTTCAACATTGTTGTATCTCAGGGAATAGGGAGAAATGGGACAATGCGTTCATCCATTCACAGTCTTAAATGGTGCAGTTTGTGGTGCCCCAAACAATTGCAACAGTAACATCAAAAATCATTGATAAGAGGCTGGGTGCAGTGGCTCACACCTGTAATCCCAACACTTTAGGAGGCTGAGGCAGGAGGATCACTTGAGGTCAAGAGTTTGAGACCAGCCTGGCCAACATGGTGAAACCGCGTCTCTACAAAAAATACAAAAATTAGCCAGGCATGATGGTGCATGCCTGTAATCCCAGCTACTTGGGAGGCTGAGGCATGAGAATCGCTTGAACCCAGAAGGCGGAGGTTGCAGTGAACTGAGATGGCACCACTGCACTCCAGCCAGGGTGACAGAGCAAGATGCTGTCTCAAAAAAAAAAAAAAGAAAGAAAAAAAAATCATTGATAAGAGATCACTATAACAAATATATAATAATGAAAAAGTTTGAAATACTATGAGAATTATCAAAATTATTAAACAAAGACACAAAGTGAACACATGGTATTGGAAAAATTATGCTGAAGCCTTGCTTCATGCAGAGATTAGTTGTCACAGACCTTCAGTTTGTAAAAAGGGAAACACTTTATCTGCAACAGACAATAAAGTGAAGCACAATAAAACAAGGTATGCCTGATTATACTAGTGGATTTATGGAATAAAATTAGTAATAATTAGTGAAATAATCATCATGGTGGCTAATGGGTCTATTATAGATCAGATAGTGAAACTCAGCTGCCTATTAGTAGCATGTTAAAACAAATACAGTCTTCTACAAATCAAATTGTACATAAATATAATTTCATGCCTCACAGGATAAAATAAGTTCTGAGTTTAAGGATAGTTTTCATAGGAGATTAACTCTTTTTATTTTAAAAGGCAGAAAATACAAGAGAGCTTGTCACCTTTCTCAGCAAACAAGTTAAATGAAGACCACATTTGAGGTTCATTTGGTGATAAAATATAAAATATGTTTAGATCTAACCAGCAACATAACCTTCTTCTCATCTGGCTAATGTTCTTTAATCTTTCTGCTTTTCAGTGATCGCCAATCTTTGATCTTATATTTACAAAAAAGTTAATAACTAGCCCAGTGCTTTGGCATAAAGTATTTAGGTCTCTCATGGTTGTTCATTAAATACTGGGGAGGCTTGGGAATATGGTTTCCCACACAATTTTAACCCAGGTTGACTCAAAATATTCGGGGCTTATAATTCTTCTTTCATTTCCACCTTATAGTAACCTCACAAACTGGGAATAAATCCTCAGGTGATATTAGCATTTTTAGTACAAAATCTGTCATGGTAAGCCTGGTTAATTAGAAGTTCAAAAGTGCTGAGCAGTGATGAAGAAGTTCTGTTCATTTTTTATTGCTGCTGCAACAGATTACCATAAGTTTAGTGGCTAAAACAACATAATTTTATTATTTTACAATTCGGAAGGCAGAGGTCCAAAATGGGGCTCACGGGCGGGCGCGGTGGCTCAAGCCTGTAATCCCAGCACTTTGGGAGGCCGAGACGGGCGGATCACGAGGTCAGGAGATCGAGACCATCCTGGCTAACATGGTGAAACCCCGTCTCTACTAAAAAAAAATACAAAAAAACTAGCCGGGCGAGGTGGCGGACGCCTGTAGTCCCAGCTACTCGGGAGGCTGAGGCAGGAGAATGGCGTGAACCCGGGAGGCGGAGCTTGCAGTGAGCTGAGATCCGGCCACTGCACTCCAGCCTGGGCCACAGAGCGAGACTCTGTCTCAAAAAAAAAAAAAAAAAAATGGGGCTCACTTGGCTAAAATTAAAGTGCAGGCAGGGTTACTGTTCCCTCAGGATGCTTTAGGGTAGAATCTGTTTCCTTGCCTTTCCCTCCTAGGGACCTCTTCGTTTCTTGGTTCGTGGCCCTTTCCTCCATCTTCAAAGACAGCAGCCCAGCATCTCAGCATCTTCATGTTTTTGACTCTGGCTCTCTTGCCTTCCTCTTTCACTTTTCAAGATCCATGTGATTACATTGAGCTCAGCTGGAAAATCCAGGGTAATTGCTCTGTCTCAATGTCCTTAATTTAATCACTTCTACAAAGTCCCTTTTGCCAGGTTAGGTCACGTTCATGATTACAGGGATTAGGACATGCACAATTTGGGGGTCACTATTCTGCCTACCACAGGGGTGTTTGAAGGGGTGGCCTGCCCCTCCACACCTGTGGGTGCTTCTCGTTAGGTGGGACGAGAGACTTGAGAAAAAAAATAAAGACACAGAGACAAGGTATAGAGAAAGAAAAGCGGGGCCCAGGGGGCCAGTGCTGTGTTTTCAAAGGACCCACACTGGCACCGGCCTCTGAGTTCCCTTAGTATTTATTGATAATTATCTTTACCATCTAAAAGATAAGGGAGTAGCTAGAAAATAGGATCATTGTAGGGAGGAAATCAGCAGTAAGACATCAGAACAAAAATCCCTGTAACATGAATAAGTTAAAAGGAAAATGCTGTGCCTTGAGATGCATATGCGAACATCTCCATAAACCTTTTAGTGGTATTGCTCCAGCAAGCCCCATCTTATTCCTAAAGGCGGTCTTCTCCTTACTCAGTAAACAAAGCACACAATGGGTTTTACCCGGAGATGTTCCATTGCCCAGGGAGGGGCAGGATTCTTAATCAGCAAGCTGCCTTCAGGTACTTGTTCAACAAAGACACATCCTGCACAGCCCAATATCCATTAAACCTTGAGTCACCACACCACATGTCTCTTGCAAGGACAAAGTTGGGGGTAGGGTCACAGATTAACAGCATCTCAAATACAGAACTAAATGGAGTCTCTTATGTCTACTTCCTTCTATATAGACACAGTAACAGGCTGATCTCTCTTTTCCCCACGGGTGTTGACATTTTATTATTTTTAAAATTAAAATAAATGTGTCTTTAGCTGTATAAGTAATATATAAATACATTCACTTACATAAAAGACTACAGATAAATCTAATGTCCCTTTCACCCTCTCCCATCCATATTCCCAGAAGTAACTATTTGTTGCTCATTTAGTTCATGACCTTAATGATTTTTTGATGTACCTGCGTATATTTTTATGTAGCTAAAGAGGTAGTTTGGTTCATTCTTTTCTTTCTTTCTTCTTTCTTTCCTTTTACAAATGCTTTGATATTTTGATGTGATTACTTCATTGGTTAAAGATGAGTTCCCTAGTGACGTTAATACCTTTACAATATTTAATCTTCCTATTCTGGAACATGGTTTTTATTTTACTTTATTTTTAGTTGACAAGTAAAAATTGTGTACAACGTGATGTTTTGCAATATATATACATTATAGAATGGCTCAGTTGAGTTAATTAACATCTGCATTACTTTACATACTTGGCATTTATTTTGTGGTGAAAACATTTAAAATTTTACTCTCAGCTATTTTCAAAATACAATACTTTTTTTTTTGAGATGAAGTCTCGTTTTGTTATCCAGGCTGCAGTGCAGTGGTGCGATCTGGGCTCACTGCAACCTCTACCTCCTGGGTTCAAGTGATTCTCCCGCCTCAGTCTCCCTAGTAGCTGGGACTACACCGCATGCCACCACGCAAAATACAATACATTGTTATTAACTATTGTTTTTTCACCATATTGTACTGAAACATATTCCTCCTATCTAGTTGAAATTTTATATCCTTTGACCAACATTACTCCAATCTACTTTCCCACCTTCCCAGTCCTAGAACCACCATTCTACTTTCTACTTCTGAGTTCAATATTTTTATATTTTATTTATATAAATGAAATCATGTGGTATTTGTCTTTCTGTACCTGGCTTATTTCACTTAACATAATATCCCTGGATTATGGTTTATTATTCCATTTTTTAAGTCTTATTTTAAGGACTTCAGTGAAGTTTACTAGGTTTTTTGAGGTTTTTATGGGTTTGCTATCGGCTATTTTATTTTTTGTTGTTGACACGGTGAATGTAATTTTTTTCAATTGAATTATCTAATGGATTATTACTGAGTTATAGGAAGTATTTTTTTATACTATTCCTATATCTAGCCATCCTGATAAACTCTGTGGGTTCTAAATTTTATCAATTTATTTTCTTACGTGTTTTGCAAGTTAATAAATGTATTTGACAATGAGAGTTTTGCCATTAGTCATCCTTTACCAGAACTATATTCTTTAATTAATGCATTTAAAACTATAAATTTACCACTGAGTGCCATATTGGCTGCATCTCACAGATTTTGATATGTAGTACTTGATTACTGTTCAATTCTAATATTGCAATCTACTTTTAAAAAATTGTGATAAGAACAAATAACATGAGATCTACCTTCTTTTTTAATTCTTTTTTATTTTTAAATTTTTATGTTATTTTTTGTTTGTTTTTTGAGATCTACCTTCTTAACAAAATTCAAAGTGGACAGTATGGTATTGTATATATATATAACAATATAAACATAATTTTTTGCATTGTGTTTCATGAGTTTGACCATTTTACATAACTCATATAAGTGGAATCATGCAGTATATGTACTTCTGTGACTGACTTATTTCATTTAGCATAATGTTCTCAAGATTAATCCATATTGTCTTATATAGCAGAATTTCTTTTTTATGGCTGAATAATATTCCACTGTATGTATATACCACATTTTTCTTTGTTCATTCATCTGTTGACACTTAGTTGGTTCCATATTTTGTCTATTGTGATTAATGTTGCAATGAACATGAGAATGCATATATCTCTTCAAGATCTTGGTTTCAATTCTTTTGGATGAATATTCAAAAGTGGGATTGCTGGATCATATGGTAATTCCATTTTTAATTTTGTGAGAAACATCTATACTCTTTTCCATTTTGCATTCCCACCAACAATGTACAAGGATTCCAATTTTTCCACATCCTCACCAACAGTTGTTACTTTATTTTATTTCATTTGAATAATAGCCATCTTAACAGATGTAAGAAGATACCACATTGTGGTTTTAATTTGCACTTCCCTGATGAATCGTAATATTGAGCATCTATTCATATACCTGTTGTCCATTTTTATGTCTTCTTTGCAGAAACATATATTCAAGTCCTTTGCTCATTTTAAAAATTGGTTTACTTGTTTTTTTGCTATTGAATTGTTTGAGTTCTTTATATATGAATCCCTTCTCAGATGTATGGTTTGAAAATATTTTCTCCAATTCCGTAGGTTCTTTCAGTTTGTTGATTGTTTCCTTTACAGAGCAGAAGCTTTTTAGTTTGATATAGTCCTGCTTGCCTATTTTTGCTTTTGTTGCAGTCTACTTTTGAATGGGATCTCTCTCTCTCTTTCCCTGTTAACTTTTCCTTTCTATACTCATTAGATTTACGTTTTCTTATTCCCGGCTCTTTGAAGTTTAGAAATACATAATATTTCTGGATTTCTTTTCTGTGGTAACATTGAAACTATCAAGGATGTTGCCACTCATCCAGCAATTCCTGTTTCTGGGACTAGGTCTTTGTCATCCTACCTTCATAACTGCAGCTCCAAAGGGACATTTCAGTCCCTTTGGCTCTTCAGGGGATCCCCATCATAACTCCTGATTTCAAGGGGGTAAACCCAATGTTAATCACATTGAAAACTTTTAGTTCCTGGTACCTCATAGAAGCCATACTCTTAGCCATCTCTGTTTGATTTTAAATTTGGCCTTCAGCAGACCTGCACTGTCAGTCCTGCTAAATGCAGTGTTTCTGATCCATGGAGTTGTTAATATTTTTTTTGAATCTAGCGGTTTTGCTTACTTTTTTCTCTTTATGTTTATCTCTCTTTGGAGCAGAGAGGTTACATTAAGGTAAAACTTTCCCCTCTGCTTTTCTAGGTCAGAGACTGCTCCTTCCGATTGCCCTGATGGCTTTCCTGCTCTTTATGTCATCATTATTCTCTACCTTCAGAAGTCCTTGCTTTTTAAAAAAAATTATTATTATTATTATTTTATTTTCAGAGGAAGAAGAGCTTTTACTCTGTAATGGTGACCCTCTTCATTTTCTTCTGAATCTAGTTCTTCCTGTTGTTCTGGGATTTTGCTCTATCAATTACTCCTCCCACCCCATCTTTGAGTTTTCCTTTTCTGCCGTTTTCTATTCTGAAGACATGCTAAGGTCTCCCTTCGATAAGAGAAAACAAACAGAAAGTCCTTTCCTTAACACTGCTACTCTCTTAAACGATAACGGGTCCTTATTTCTCTTTACTGTTAAACTTTTTGAAGAATATTACCCAGTAGGCAAGTCTAATCTTTTTTTCCCGTCTCATCATGCTGCTTGCAATCTGGCTTCTGTTCTCACTATTATAAGCAAACTTTCCCCTCAAAAATCATTAATAAATCCTTGTAGACCAAATACAATGGTTATTTTTAGTTTATATCTTCCTTATCTTCTTTGTAGTACATCAAGGTGTTGGCCATCCCTTCTTGCTTATGACTCATCACTATTTTAATATATCTTCCCCCAAGTTTTTTTACTTAACCTTTGGTGACTTTTTTTTTTTTTTTTTTTTTTTTTGACAGAGTTTCCCTCTGTTGCCCAGGCTGGAGTGCAGTGGTATGATCTTAGCTCACTGCAGCCTCCACTTCTCAGGTTCAAGTGATTCCCATGCCTCAGCCACCTGAGTAGCTGGGATTACAGGCAAGTGTCACTACGCCCAGCTCATTTTTGTATTTTTAGTAGAGAAGGCTTTACCATCTTGGCCATGTTGGTCTTGAACTCCTGGCCTTGAGTGATCTGCTCACTTCGGCCTCCCAATGTACTGGGATTACAGGCATGAGCCACTTCACCCAGCCAAACTTTGGCAATTCTTTGTCTACACTTTTGCCCTTAACATCTTCATCTGCTTCCGTTTTTATCGTTTTAATGGATGACCTAAAATGATTTCTTTCTGAGCAACGATTTCATATCTTTCTAGAGGTAGCAAGTTGTCTTAGAAACAGTTTTGATCCAGGCAGATCCTACCTGTGCCACTGGGTAATACTCTCACTATAGAGTGGGTAGTGATTACAATTAAATGAGATATGCAAAGTGTTCAGCAGGACAGAGGCACTGAATTAGAGCTCACAATATTCATTTCTTTTTTTTTTTTTCTCCTTATGGGAAGAGGTAGAACTTAAATAAACACAATAATTCAGTAACACAAATTCAATTCAATGAACACAAGAATGTCCAGCCTTATAGTTCATACACTATATATCTATACAGTATTTGGTACTCTGGACTACTTCTTACTCTCTGCGGATACTCTAACAATGCCTAAGATCACTGTTCCAAAGTAAATGTATTATCTTCCTCTCAATTTTTGTGTTGATCTGGAATTGTGTTTCTAGTAATTATGGCAGCATTCTTCTGAAGTGTAATTTGGTCCCGATGCGATATCCACGTGTCTTGCATTCATCTACTATTAAACTTTCTACAATTAGCATCTGAGTTTAGAACTTTATTACCTTTTTCCAAGGCTACTGGAAGCAGATATCTAAGTTAATTTCAAGCCCAGTTGCTAAGATGAATCTTCTTAAAGCACAGTTTGAAACTGTCACTTCTTTATTTAAAAATCTTCAGTTGCTCTCTATGCTCTCCTAAGTAAAGTTCAGAACTCCTTTTTAGATTGGTATTCAAGACTTTTGACAAGTGAAGTTCAGCAGTGTTTTCAGAGTTAATATTCTCTAATATCTCACTCAGTAGTTAGCAAATGTGTGTTTGTGCATGTGTATGTGTGTGTGTGTCTGTGTGTGTCTGTGTTTTGTTTTTAAGCAGTGGTCCTACTTTTTCCAACCTAAATATTAAGGGAACAACCCCTACCCCAATATTTACAAGAATAAAAAGTAAATTTTAACTGGCTAAACTAGGGTAGGAATCCTTTTCTAATTACGACCAGTCTTACCCTCATGCTCTTGGTAACTCCCAAGAGTGACAGATCCTTTGAGCCCTGGCATAGTCAATGCCCCTTTCACTTCCTGGAAGTGTCTCAAACTTCTCACTCTCTGTGCCTTTACTTTTACTGTTGCCTTTGCCTTGAAAGAGCTATTGGCACCTGTTGAAACCATACCCAATCTTTGAGACCCACCTTGGCTGGTACCTTATTGGTAGCACCCTGCCTCCAGTTGCCTGTTAATAGCTAGCCCAAAGACACTTTAGATTCTGCCTTATACACAGTCTGCCATATATATAGTCATCCATTTATACCTCTTTCAATCCCATGTTGTAATTTACTTTAGTACAAGTTTTAAATTTTAAACCTCACTTGGCTGTTCCCTTTATACAAAGGGCTTCAAAGAGAGGATGCTCAATAAAACATTTTACATGATAAACTTGTGTATATCACTTATAGCTTTGAGATCCCTTGAAAGACTAAAGAAAATTGTGATAATCATACTTCTAATACTTATTTTAATTTCATATTTATTATGGCTGGAAATATGTGTGTGTGTATGTGCGTGTGTTTGTGACCTCCACAGGTTAAAAAGTGGCTCATTTTTGTTCAAGTAGCCAACTGGGCCATATATCCGAGGGTATGTTGATGGTCCTGCTGTTTTGGTGAGTCAGCAATGCTGCATTCTATATTCCAAGGGCATAGCTGCAGTCCTAATTTTCAAGGGTGTTGATGTACCATAAAGAATTCCCAGACAATGTAGGGCATACTGACTCTCTGTGGTCACTGGGGTTTCTTCAGAGAAGAAACTTAAAGCTTATTAACTACTATATGAAAAATCACTTTCAGCAGTAGATTTGATTACATCTCTACCTTAGGAATTAAGTTTTGCTTTTTTTAAAAAAAAAAATAATCGATGTTGAGTTGCTTTTAATGCACAACCCATAGTTATTTTAGCATAGTGTGATAAAAATTACTTGGCTTGCCACCAAAAATATTGTTTTTGAAGAACCCGAGGTACTCTTCTTTAATTCTCTTGTTTCTTTTCCTCCCAATATATACATGAAAATAAGTTCAAAGCGGCTGCCTAAATCCCCAAAGTCTCTCAGAAAAAAATGAAATCTTATTTTCCCAGACCACAGTGTAGTGAAATAAATTAGTATAATGATTTATGCTTACTCTTTTAGTCAATTCTGATAGAGATTATAGAGACAAAATGACAAACTGCCTTAGTGGTAAACTTAAATCATGTCAGCCAATCTTTAGTTTTTCCTTACCCTAATTGCTCCTCCTGTTCATTTATCTTCCCAGGCAATCTTTGGAAGAAATACTAGTTCAATCAGTGCATGTGCAAACCACCCGAGATAAAAAAGTTTAGTCTAATTTGTCTCACTAAATTGTAATGCCTCTAGTAAACAAATCTTGGTTTGAAAGGAGACTAAAGAAATCCGAATAATTATTTGTATAAAATGCTCTTTTTGCATTTCTAAAGATACCATTTATATTCAGGTTTCTTCTCTCTCCACTCTTACCTCTATGTTTCTTTTCCTTATTGTCTTTGGAGATGTGTTCTATTTTCAGGTCAGGGTTCAGAATTGCGTGCAATATTTTAATTCACACAGTTCAGGACCTATTCAATATATAAGTGAAAGATAAAGACTTTTTAAAGGAAAAACCCCAGCAGCATTGTATACTGAAAAAGAGTATGTTGATAAATAGCTTTTATAGGGATAATAAGAGATAGTATTTTAAAATGGAAATAAAACCTCTAGCCACATACGGAAGACTTTGAAGCACATAAGCTTTTAGGTGATGAGAACAATGTTAAGAATGTGTTTTTTGTCTCAACATCAAAACTTTTTAATGGGACGACTGTGTGCCAAAAATTGTGCTGAGTTCTGGGTATGTTACTTTTCATTTAGGAGGGACCAGGGAATCCAGGGAAATTGGCTTTTATTAAGTTTCTTTGTGTTTTTATTGAAAAATCACAGAATATCATTTTCATGTTAGAAAACATATTAAACCAGGGTAATTATAATTAAAATCTCCCCCCCCCCCTTTTTTTTTTTTTTTGAGATGGGGTCTTGCTCTGTCACCCAAGCTGGAGTGCAGTGGCGCAATCTTGGCTCGCTGCAACCTCTGCTTGCTGCAACCTCCGCCTTCCGGGTTTAAGTGATTCTCCTGCCTCAGCCTCCCGAGTAGTTGGGATTACAGGCATACACCACAACACCTGGCTAATTTTTTTTGTATTTTTAGTAGAGACAGTGTTTCACCATGTTGGCCAGGCTGGTCTCGAACTCCTGACCTCAAGTGATCTGCCTGCCTCAGCCTCCCAAAGTGCTGGAATTATAGGCATGAGCCACAGCACCTGAACATTAAAGTCTTTTAATTGTTTTCTTTCTCTAAACTCATAGCAAGTTTTCTTTCTCTATAATTTCTCTCTGCAGCTACAGAGAGAAGATTCTGAATCTGAGCTATTATGTGATGCCAGAGACAAGCTGGGTGGCCTTGTCAACAACAGTGGGGTGAAAATTAGTAGGTGCACAGCCTTTCTTACTCCTGTTTGCTTAAGAAGGAGAAAGTCTCTAAGGCCCTTGGTGGTCTGTGGAAATCACAGCCTTCCCTGGCTGCCCACCACAGAAGTGTCTGATGTAATATTCTAGGAGTTTCAGGTAAGGGTGCCTTGTCAAGCCAAGCTCACCGGCATCCCTCAAATGCATAAGATAGATTTTCATGCTTGTCAAAAAGTGTTAGAATGAAGGAATCTTAGAAACCACCTCTAAAATATGAGGCTTGTATATAACAGAGACACTGTGTTTAGAAAGGATGAGGGACTTTCTTAAGGTCATATGAGAAAAGAGAGCTGGGACGAAGACTTGGGTTCTACAAAACCAGCTGGACTGACTCTAGACTCTAGACCTACTTATAGGAGGGAATAAAAATGATACAAACCAGAGAGGCACATTCCAATAAAGAGAAAACTTGAAATGTTTTAGCAAACTTTACGATTAGAAAAGTTGCTTCCATTCTCGGACTTGGGCAAGTAACACACTTGCTTTGAGTCTTCTCTTTAAGAGGAGTAATCAAGCAATTAATCACTGTATACAAATCACTGTGCTAGGAGCTTTGAGGGAAAAGAAGATCATGGCATGACCTCTAGGAGCTTACAGTCTAGTGGCTGAGATGGATGTGTGAATGACCAGCCATAGTGTTAAGTCAAATAAAACAGGGAATAACCACATGGGGCCTATGTATAGTTAAATAAATATTTGTGAGATAGATTATTTGGACATAAAATTTATCTTCATTAGTGGATCTTAACTGTGGAGGCCAAAAATTGAACATATAAATATTGGGGAGTAACACATCTAGGCTGAGGTGATGCAATTCAAGTGACACAGTTAGTTGAGTTATATAAGTGCTTGCCTTTATTTTTCTAACTCAAAAGGAAAAAATGTGTAATTTATACAGACAAGTAACAAATAGACCCATTGTTTTCTTATATTTTACAACATAAGTCGTCAACTTAATATACACATCATACCCTTAATATTTCTCCTTTGTGGGAATTTGTTGCAGGAAGATATATCTGCTAATACAATGTTTATGCAGGGGGAAGGGGAATCTAACATTGATCAAATACTACTTATGTGCCAACCATTGTCATAGATATTTCTGTTATAGGAGTGGGGTCCTGATCCAGACCCTCAGAGAGGGTTCTTGGATCTCGAACACGAAAGAATTCAGAGCAAGTTCATGGAGTGAAGTGAAAGTAACTTTATTAGGAAAGTAAAGGAATAAAGAATAGCTACTCCATAGACAGAGGAGCGTTGGTTATTTTTTGATGATATGTGAAACAAGGGGTGGATTATTCATGCATCCCTTTTTCAGACCATATAGGATAACTTCCTGACATTGCCATGGCATTTGTAAACTGGTCATGGTGCTTGCGTGAGTGTAGCGGTGAGGAAGACCAGAGGACACTCTCAATGCCATCTTGGTTTTCGTGGGTCTTGGCCAGCTTCTTTACTGCAAACTGTTTTATCAGCAAGGTCTTTATGACCTGTATCTTGTGCCCACCTCCTATCTCATTCTGTGATTTAGAACGCCTTAACCATCTGGGAATGCAGCCCAGTAGGTCTCAGCCTCATTTTACCCAGCTCCTATTCAAGATGGAGTTACTCTGGTTCACACGCTTCTGACACTTTGATGTATTTTATCTGATGCAACCAGCGTGGCAGTCCTATAAAGAATTGTTTCTATCCCCATTTTACAGATGAGAGAATAGGACATTAGAGAGGTTAAGTAGTATGTCGAAGATCATACAGCTAATAAGTGGCACAGCCGGAATTTTAACTGGATCTGAAAACCTCAGTATCCATGCTCTCTATCATCCAACTGCTAAAGCATGATGCTACAGAGAACAGAGAAGGAAATGATTAGTTTCAACCAAAAAGAAGGGACAATGAAAACTAACATACCCAGAACTCAGCACAATTTTTGGCACACAGTAGTCCCATTAAAAAGTAAAAAGAGAAGAAAGCATAAGTTGGCAGGCAGAAGAAGGAAGGAAGGAGGGAATGATGTAGCCCTCAGAGGCACCACACTCTCACCTCTCATTATCCCTTGCCAAGGCTTCTGTGCCAGAGAAGGATTTTCTGTGAATAATGGTGAGTGAAGGTGGATTTGAACCCTTTCCTTCTGCAAGATGAAGCAGGAGGCCGGGAGTCTGAGGGGTAGGTTTGAGTTAGAATCCACATTTGCGTGTAAGCTGAGGACTTCGACAGTGAGGCTAGAGGCAATTAACATCTTATGTGACAGGACTGGCTTACAGGGAGGGTGGGGAGAAGTCTGGAATCTCTACATATGCAACGTAGATTACCGATGCTCAAGCTAAATGACAATTTTTGCTTATTTGCTATTTCAGTAACAAAGTGTTTCTATTAAAGGAAAACAACTTCAATATTTAATAAGGCATGTTATCTTTTATTAAAAATGCTATCAACAGAAATGAAATGAACACAATAACAAAAAAATCATGAACAAGGAAAAGATCTTAGCGCAAGATATTTTGGTCTCAGGCAATAGTCACAAAATGTTTTGTGAACTCCCTCAATACAGACAGGATTTTTTTTTTTTTTTTTGTAATTAAGAAATTAAAGAGTAAAGATAAGAGACTCTTTACTTCTGTATGAGTGAGGACATAACTCATGCCAAACTCCTGAGTTCTTATCACTTTCCTACTATACTCATTTATCATGGGAATCTATCTGCTTATTAGGCCTGTGCAAGGTAAAACATCAAAAAGCACAAGCAATCTTGAGCCCTTAAAGAAACACAAATTTGGGCATGACCCTTCAAAACGCATCTTCATCAACCGAAGTTATGTCGACTCAACTCTCTCATGTGACAAGAGGTTATAATGCCAAATAGAGTCTACATTAAAAAAAGAGTAGATTTCATTTTTGTACTGTGTTCTTTTCATTGTTGTTGTCTGCAACCCATTTTATACAGAATTGTTTGGCAGCAGTTTTATGAAGAAAAAAAAGCTTAAGGGAAAAATATGTCGTTGAAAATTTAAAGGATGATTTATTTGTGTTATGTTACCTGAGATCTCATAGCCCATCTGCCTAGCTACAATGCTAAACTTCAAAAATACTAGAATGAGAAGGGTCTGGGGAATTGGTTAGCAGGAAAGGTGTGGACATAAGCTTCAATACAGCATGACTGGACCCATCATAATGTTTCAAAGCCTCAAACCAACCCAGTGTCACTGCATTTCACAAAGCCAATAGGTTATTAGCTGTTATTCTCAGCTATTATTACAGCAAGGACTTATAGAAAGTTATTTGTGTACAACCCAGATGAGCACTGAGTAGAGAGTAGTAACTCAGCAGCCACATTTGAGCTCTTGCTACCAAGACAATGTTTTGCAGCATTATGCAGGAAGTGCAGTGGTGTCACAGATCTGTCCCTAGCATCTGCTTCCAGCAGAGATGATCCCCCTGAGCAGAGTTATAAAATCTCTCTTCACCCTGGCCTGTGGAGGAAATGTTATGCTATAGTGAGAGGTGGTGGGCGCAGCCTAGCAGATGGGAAGGCTCGAGATCGGTGGCAGCGCAACTCAGCCACATTGGCAGTGCACATCAGAAGGAATCCTAGCCTTCCGTGGAGGAGCTGTGATGATGTCTTGACTAAGCACTCAGCAAGATGACGAGCAAGAAACAGAAAACAGGGAGAACAAACTTTGGAGGTTATATAGGAGATACAAGATGAACCAGACTAACCCAGAACTGTCCACTTCATCACATTTGGTAAAAGTTAATCTGCAGGTTCTTTAGTGGGGAGAGAAGGGAATCTGACAGCAGCACTTCTGAGTCTTTTTTAGAGTATGGGGTCCACTCTTGAGACTTGTGAACCCTGGGGTTTCTTGGATGACCTCAGGAGGACCAGGAATCTTTTGAAACTGTTTTAAAACTTCTTGATGTTATTGCATAAATGCATTTTTTATGGGGAAAGGATTCTCAAATGTGTCCAGAACCCCAAAAGAAGATTGATTATTGCAATAGTCAACAATGTGTAATACTTATGCATGTATAGCTAAGTACATTGCTCTTATGCAGAACGGGTTAGTCAACTTAATAAGTCAATCTCAGCACGTATTTTATCATCTGAATTTTCATAAAGTCTTGAGTTCAAAGATTCTTCTATGTTTTGCCATGTTGATATATGAAATTAAGCAGATGATGTCTTGTAATGGGCACCAACAGTTCTATTCTGTGTGTAGACAAAGCCACAAAAGCAACCCCTTTCCTGAACTGACCTTATGAGGCTTGGTCCCATCTGGATATGCAATAGATTACAGCCAAAGGTTGCAAACTCAGATGCCTACAGGGGCAAGGCAGATTACGGAAGTGAGTGAACAGGTCAATTCATAACACGATAAAGTACAAATCAACACTTATCTTCTCTTTGGGGGAGACTCTGAGGAACAGTGGAGCACCTCACAGGGATTAGCCATCACTTGGGTCCAGCTGACCATTGCCACAAGGGAATACATATCCAGCATTTCCAGATCTTCTAGAGGATCTAGAGAATCTACAGATCTGACCTTTTACACAAAAATGTCTCCTATGTTCAGAATATCCAGAAAAAGTACTACAAGATATATGGATCTTTATCTATTTGATGCATGACTGAGCCATAAATCTTTGTTTGAAATGACATGGATTAAATGCTTTTAAAAGTCTTCTAAAACTTAAGGTTTATAACACTCTAAAATCATTTTAACTTAAATGATATTATGTAAAGATATGTAGGCAGTTAGACACTCACTGTTCTTTGAAGATGGAGTTGGTCGTATTATCCACATAACATAGAATGCCACTAGGAAGGCGTCCAAGGACAGCATTCCTTCAGGTGTTTCGGGAGATGTGAACTTGATGCATATTGTCCACATGAACAGCTAGAATCTGTGATGTTACTAAACCCAGAGAGCAGTTGGTTTTTTTAGAAAATAAATTTTACTGTACGGGAAATGACACTATACGGAGGTCAAGTTGCAGGTCTGTTCCTTCCCTGAGATGGCAAGAGTGGGGCATGAACTGTCAGAACGGTCGCAGACAGAGAGAGGGCTGGTGACCTGGTGAGTAGGAAGGCATCGGATGCTCATTTTGGGAGTAGAGGCATCTCTACCAAACATGACTGTCGAGTTTCTAGCTTGCCTGGTGACACATACCAAGTCTAGAGACACATATACTCTGAACCTGAGTCAGCCACACCCCAGAGACACTTACTCTCCCAAGCCCAGTAGCTAATGGGCAATGGTGAACGAGAGCCCCAAGTGGTCATGGGAGGTTTGCATTGGGTTCTTATAGAAATTCGTGCTTACAGAAGGGGCTGTTTCACAGTGACCCAACTTTTAATCCCTTTGTCTTACTTCTAACCAGAAGTGTGTTCTGAAAGCTTATTTTTATGGCAGTAATTATAACGTTATTTTATATTCATTAGGCCTCTGCTCTTAGGGCTGAGGATACCATCATGGTGTCTGTTGTGAGGGCCATGCCTAACAAAAGAATATTCTTTTTTCTTTTTTTTGAAACAGAGTCTTGCTCTTGTCACACATGCTAGAGTGCAATGGCACGATCTCTGCTCACTGCAACCTCTCCTTCCTGGTTTCAAGCAATTCTCCTGCCTCAGCTTCCCGAGTAACTGGGATTACAGGTGTCTGCCACCATGCCCAGCTAATTTTTGTATTTTTAGTAGAGACGAGGTTTTGCCATGTTGGCCAGGCTGGTCTTGAACTACTGACCTTGTGATCCGCCTGCCTTGGTCTCCTAAAGTGTTGGATTACAGGTGTGAGCCACTGCGCCTGGCCCAAAAGAATATTCTTTAAGACTACTGTGGACCATTGTGAAAACTGATCACTTATTTTTATTTTATTTTATTTTTTTTGAGATGGAGTCTCGTTCTGTCTCCCAGGCTGGAGTGCAGTGGCCGGATCTCAGCTCACTGCAAATTCCCTCCCGGGTTTACGCCATTCTCCTGCCTCAGCCTCCCGAGTAGCTGGGACTACAGGTGCCCGCCACCTCGCCCAGCTAGTTTTTTGTATTTTTTTTAGTAGGGACGGGGTTTCACCGTGTTAGCCAGGATGGTCTCCATCTCCTGACCTCGTGATCTGCCTGTCTCGGCCTCTCAAAGTGCTGGGAACTGATCACTTACTTTAAAAGCATGCATTTTAAAATAAATATCTGTAAACAAAAGGTTAATCTTTAGTGATATCAGATTCCAATGTACTATAATTTAGATATGGAGTTACAGGTTACACAGTATTTGATATGTCTTTAATAAGATAGCATTTAATATGCAAAAAAGATGTTTAATTTTCTCATACTTTTTTCAGAGATTTAAAATTGCTCCCTAATTAAGAGTAAAAGTTTTAAACCACTGCTAATTAAACCAATGTTGTTATTGAGAAAGATTGCAAATCCCGATGCATTGATTTACACAAAGTAATGGCCATTATTACACTGAATTCAAACCTTCTGGGAAAGCAGAACACAAGTCCTGAACTTAAATAAGATTCAGAGTTGTTCTAAAAATGGAATAAGTCAATATTTAATCAATCAGAACAAATCTGTTTTTGTATAAAAATTTAAACACACGAAATGAACACCTTGAGACACTTTTGGAATATATAAAGCAAAGAATTTCCAAATAAACATGATCTTTGCTTGTGAGTTAAGTCCTCCGTTGTTGTGGGCTGCAGAATGGCAGTGCAGTATAGACAAAGCATGATAGGGCCATAGATCACAGTAATAACATTTGCAATAAACAATAACAGAACAAAGCAGACATCTATAAGAATCCCACGAGGAATTTATGTTATCCATAATTTTTCTTTACATTTGAGAAACTATGGCAGGAAAGACCATTACATTCAATGGCACCAATTAATTTCTGCAACTTTTAATGACATCTTTCTGAGTAAAACCCTCACATATTGCCCTAAGCATGTGATTGATGGCAGCTTATGTTTGATTTGTACTGGATTCCTGATTTTTTTTAGTATTTTTAAAGAGTCCCTCTGCAGCCAATCAAGCAATCAATGTGAAATACTCAGATTCGCTCTTGAAAAGTACAAGAAAACAGAAAAGACAATGTGGTTTCCTTTCCTGGCCAAGAGACGATTGGTGATGCTATTTAAGTAGTTTTCTGGCTGATGGATTACAGAAATTTTTATTCCAAGAGAAAATGGCAGTCAAGGAAAACCACTTAATTTTTCTTCTATTCAAGATATCAGAGTATAACACTACCCTTAAATATGAGTTTGTCATATACAATTTCCCTTTATTGACTTTTCTAGACTTTAGAAAAAGTATTTCCCCATATCCTAGAAAATGTCCCGAGTTTATATCAATGAAAGGATTTAGATTGAACAAAAAGGACCACACAAAAACTCACATATGTTTTTAGTGGGCATGACCATGGGAAACGAATCCTTAATTAGCATGGGGTTTGGTAGGAGCTTCTGTTTTATTTAACTGTAAAAGCTCCAGTCAAAAGTTGGTTGAGTACTTTACAAAGTAAGTCTGCAACCTAAAATAGTAAGCATATTTAGTAGTAAGCTGGTAAGCAAAAACTTCCTACCCTCAAGGTATTTACTATTTATTTAGAAGGGTCTCCTGAATGGAAAACCAAGAAACTTAGAAAAACGCAGTGTAACATTTGTGCAAGTAACACCCTGCAGAGCAAAAATAACCCAGTGGAGACCAAATACTGCCCAGAATCATTTATCAGTGGTGACTATAAGGAGAATATGGTGTCTAGGAGAAACAAAACATCCATTCACTCCATAAATATCTGTTGAGTATCTATTATAGTCCAGATAATTTACTAAATCCTTGTCTCTATGGAATTATAAACCAAAAGGGAACAAGCTCAGAATGGCTAAATGGCTCTCCCAAAGGCGCAAGCAGGAAGTAGAGTTGGGATAATCCAATTTACTCTAAAATTCTAGTCAGTAAACAGTATGTTTTAGTCCATCATGAAAATAACACAAATAAAAGGACTTTAGATTTTAAAAGCTAGTGAATTAAGATGAAAATTAGTGAAAATATCCTATTATTTGATGGCTTAGATATTTCTGAACTGTTTCAACCTTAGATTTTAACCATATCAGAGGATGATAGTTCTTTGTCCAAGGAGGCTCTATTTAACTGATAGCAGTCTCATGTTTAAAGAAAAGTCAGTGCCTAGGAACTTGAGAAATTAAATAAACCCCTTCTTTTAAATTCTCATAACTTTCCTAGAATTATCCAGGGTAGCTGATATATTAATCAAGAATTCCAGATTACCCAGCAACCACTCAAATCCCACAGCATCTGCTGACAAATAAGGTTTTGGATGACAGAGAGCTAGATAAGAGATGATAAAATTCAGATTTTTCTATGTCTGTCAATATTGTCACAAAATTGTGTGTGGTTTTATATGAGAGCAAGTCATAGGCTATGTTCTGATGTGTGCATTTTATGTGATCTCTCAATCCACAGAACACTACATGAAATGGAATTTTTTTTTGAGTGAACTCATTCGTTTTTCTACACCTCTTTTACTTATAAGATTGTTACCTAATTCTTCACTTCCAAAGTGTTGTCTTTCTAGATAACGCCTGAAGATTATTGCATATTAAAGGGGATCCCAGAACTAGAAGGGTCCTCGGAGATAATAACTCTAATATCCTTACTTTACAAATCCAGAAATTGAAGTTTTGAGTATTAAATGACTTGTCCAAGACCACTGAGAAACTGTGGGATAAACCAGGATGGAACCCTAGTGATCAGACTCCTGGTAAAATGGTGATGTTCCCTAATCATTCTGTCTATAACATCAAAATTAGGGCAAACGAGAAATAGGGCACTGTACTGGCTTCCTTAAAACATTCTGTGAGCCTTGCTGAAGACTGGAATGTTCTTTTTGGTTTCTCTTCTTAAGGAGACACAAACTAAACCTTGCCCAGAAAGATCAAGATAAAACTTAAAATGATTCCTCCATGTATTATTCTGAACAGTCAGTGTTGGTCATTCTTATTCCCCTTAGCAGAGGCTGAGAGTCTTATTAATTGCTGTCTACCTTTTTTTTTCCCTTGTAAAACAAAATGTATCCATTGTATTTAAATAACTTCCTCATTTAACTAATGTAAGCCAAAGAAAAGGGGAAAAGAGTGTCAAGAAGACCAAAGACCACTTTACACCCACTCTTGATAATGGCTATTATTACAAAACAAACAACAAACAAAAACAAACAAACAAACAAAAAACAAGTACTGACAAGGATGTGGAGAAATTGAAATCTTTTTGGACTCTTGGTGGGAACCTAAAATGGTGCCGCCACTGCAGAAAACTGTATGTCGATTCTTCAAATAATTAAACAGGATTACCTGATGATGCAGCAATTTCACTTCTGGGTATATACCAAAAAGAGATGAAATCAGGAACTTAAACAAATATTTATGCACCCATGATCATAGGAGCATTATTCACAACAGCTGAGAGGTGGAGGCAACCCAAGTGGTCATTGGCAGAAGAATGGATGAACAAAATGTGATACATACATACAATGAAACATTATTAAGCCATAAAAAGGAAGAAAATGCTGACACAAGCTCATATACGAATAAACCTTGAAGACCTGATGCTAAGTGAAACAAACCAGTAACAAAAAATACACTACATGATTCCTCTCACTTACATAAGGAATCATAGAGTAATACTTAGGGTAGATTGAAAGTGGAATCATATAGTGATACTTAGAAAGTAAAATGGCAGTTGCTAGAACTGGGTGGAGGGGAAACTAAGAAGTGTCTGCTTACTGGGAACAGTTTCAGTGGGGAAAGATAAAAAATTCTGGAGCTGGATGGTGCTGATGGTTGCATACCAAAGTGAATATACATAATGCCACATAACTGTACACTTTAAAAATCGTTAAAATGGTAAATTTTATGTTATGTATATTTTACCACAATTAAAAGAAAAGAGTTCTCGACGAAAGTTATGAAATGCAAAAATGCAAATGACCCTTATACTTTAGGATCTACTGAAACAATTCTCTGAAGTAATATTTATTATTCTTGGCAAGGATAATTAGTTTTGTTTCCAAAACAAGCAATGGTTTTTCAAAAACAAGTGACTTACAGGTGATCCACTTTCTTTCCCCGCTGGCAGTTCTTAGTAGCTGAAAAACTAGTGCACTCTTTCCAGCTTGAAAAAGGTATCAAGGATTCGAGAGTTATTCCTTCTCTGGAGCCAAGAGATACTTTCCTTTGCAGAGTACAACGTTTGCTTTGATTATTTCTATTTGAAAATAAATAGACAAGCCTTTCTTTTTGCAATACTCTTTCTGATCGATCCAAAGGCAGCAAGAATGAAATATTTGTTCTTTCTACTCCTTTACAGTTAGTTTTTCTTTAATTACAGGAAACTCTCATTATAAATATGCTCTGTGTTATCAGGAAGCATCAGCTATTGGATACTTAGCCTGGCTGCCAAGTTTATTTTAGTCTTTACAGCTCTTACCTTGCAAGGGCATTCCAATTTCTCTGATATCATTTAGAGACTGGTTAATGTTCAAATTGCAAAGAATCATTATTTGTTAAATGATAGAATATCTTCCCATGAGCATAGATGATATTAAGCAACTAATTTAAGATATTTAAAGCAATGCTCGTTTTTATTGGCAAAATATACAGTATCTTGAGAGGAATTTTTAGTCTGAATTTTTAGATGGCGTAGTTACCACTATGAGAGTATCATATAATTATTACTCTCAGAGATTTTAGGAAGCTGCTGCTGTGTGCTAAATAATATACTACGTTGCTGATACAAAGGGCCAACAGATATCATGCTGACTCCAGAGGATATTACTATTCTTAAAGGCACTATATGGATAGATAGTGTTTTAACTTGTTTTACAGAATTTTATGATTAGAATGGTTCAGGGGCACTTCTGTTCTCACTATTGCCAGAAAATGTGTCTTTTTAATGTATCTCCATCTCGCATGGTGTGAGAACCAAAGTCATTTTTTTCCCACTACAGCTTGTTGTCTATATTAACATGATGCTACTATTCCATTGGTTTCAATAGCATAACTTTACTATTTCAAGAGTCTCTCGTCCAGGTCAATAACTTGATTGTTTATTACATGAATTTCCTGAAAGATCCATCAGTTTTCAATAGAAGGCATCAATAGGTAGTTCATATCCAACACTCCTTGAACCCTTGCCTCAAAATGCTTGCTGTTTCTACCAATCCCAAACTATTATATCATGATCCTTACCCAATCCTACTCAAGTCTCCACTTTGAAAGGCCAACTTTAAACCCAGACTTCACAATTCCAATAAACCAGACCTTGCCCTTCCCTCAAGCCTGTGTTATTCACAATAGCCAAAAGCTGAAAACAAACAGACAAACCTAAAAACTCAAATGCCCATCAATGGAAGAATGAATAAACAAAATGTGGTTATCCATATAATGGAACACAATTCAGCCATAGGAAAGGAACCAAGTACTGATACGTGCTGTAAAATGGAAGAACCTCAAAAACATTATGCTAAGTGAAAGAATCCAGATATAAAATGTCATACATTGTATAATTCCATGTGTATGAAATATCCAGAGTGGGTAAAGCTATAGACACAGAAAGCAGATTAGTGGTAGCCAGCGGTTTGGGTGGTGGTGGTAGGAATATAGGGAGTGACTGCTTAATAGTTGTGGGATTTCCTTTGGGGATGATGAAAATGCTTTGACACGAGGATAGTGGTGATGGTTGTACAAGATTATGAATGTACCAAATGCTACTGAATTGTATACTTTAAAATGGTTTGCTTTATGTTACATGAATCTCACCTCAATTTATAAAAATTTTTTAAAAGTTTGTAGCCAGGCATGGTGGCTCATGCCTATTATCCTAACTACTCTGGAGGTTGAGGTGGAAGGATCACTTGAGGCCAGCAGTTCGAGAACAGCCTGGGAAACATAGCAAGACCCTGTATCTACTAAAAATAAAAATAAATTAGACCAGGATGGTGGCAGTGTCTGTAGTCCCAGACACTTGGGAGGCTGAGACAAGACAATTGCTTAAGCCTGAGAGTTCGAGGCTGCAGGGAGCTATGATCACACCAGGGCCCTCAAGCCTGGGTGACAGAGCAAGACCCTATCTCTAAAAAATGATAATAATAACAATGAAGTCTGTGAGGTTGATGTTCTCTTTTGATACGCAATAAACTCAGGTTTGTCTTTTTAACAGATCATTCTAGTGATATTTGGGTAGCTAGCATTCAACAAGTATAATTTAAGCCAGAGACTATAGACCTATGTGAGTTATAAAAATATATCACAGTCCCCTAGGTTGTGACTCTGGATGGCTTCCAAAGCTAGACTTCAGTTTCTTGTTTTCTCCTTCTATGAGTAACTGATCCCCTTTTCCCCACCCCATTTTATCCTCACACTTTTCATCGTCTTTAGCTGTAAGCTGTAAATTGATCTTCACTTCAGCTGTAAGCTGATCTTTAAGCTGTGGTTGGTTTCGAGGCACCCTTATTCATCCATTTTAACCTCTCTTTGGCCAAGTCTGCATTTCTAGCTTATAGTCAGCTTTTTCATTGTGATGCAACAGTCCTTAAAGATATGGTAGTGTTTAGATATATTCAGATTTTGCTTTGCTGTTGCTTGTTTGTAACATTTTCTTTTTAAAGTTAGGTTCCTATATTGAAAGTACAAAGACCCTCTCAAGCCACCTTGAAGAAAGAGTTCTATTGTGAGGACCTACATTCAGAGGAACTGGAACAGGGCTGGGATGGCGTTGTTGGACTGGGGCTAGTCTTGCTGTTTCCCTAAGTGCAGGTATAAGAGGTATGAGCATGTCAAAAAATAATTCCCCATTTCTGTCTCATTTATGTAAGTGTCTTGTTTCCACTCAGATGTCTTGCTCTGACTGACTCTTATTCCAATTTTTTCATGATATCTTCTTAATTTGATGAAAGGATCATATAGCCAGAAATGAGTTATTGGAACAAGTATAGTGTGAAGACGCCCCACGCTTTGCCATTCTATCACCCATTCCTTCCCACATTGCAAAATATACTCAGATCTAACAGCGTTCTAAGTCTTGGGTAATTTGTATAAGTATGTGTCTACTTTGTTCAAAGACAACTATTTCATCCTAAAGCCCAATTCGGTAGATTTATCTTCAACAATTACGGAGCTTTGATCACCCTAGAATAGGTGGTGTCATGTGGTATGTAGCTGTCCTTTCCCAATGCACTTCCCTTATCAGGATACATGTCTGTTGATTTGTGGGAAGCTGGCTGTTTTTCGTTCCTGACAAACTCCAGTGATTAAAATGTAGTGGCTTGCTCTTGTTCCCCTGATAAAGGTGACAGCTGCAGAGTTTCCAGTGGTGGTGGATATCGTCCATGCAGATTGCTTTTTAATGAAAGCAATATATTATCTTACCTAGAGACCCTGAAGCCTTACCTTGTTAATGTATTCTAGCTTGGCACCACATTTATCTATAAATTAGTTGTATTAAACACACTTCTTACTATTTATCCAGCCTTTAAAGAGTTTTTCTAGTGAGAGGATTTTGCCCTCTTTCTTCACCTTAAATATTATTATATTCAATGACAACCTCACCAATATTTTAAAGTGTAGCTTTGTATAAAACATTCCTAGGCTAGAAGAATATTACTACAACTACCTCTCTACTTAATAACTTGATAATCCTTTGCCACATTTAGACATTAAAATAAGAGCGAAAAGATGGAACTGATTAGGGCACTAGGTTTTTGTTGAGTCTCCTAAAAGTTCACAAAATTCTGAAAGCAAAACTCGCTAAATAGCATGGTTAAATAGACAAAAAAGAAGAAATCAATTGAAAATTTAGGCTGTAAGTATTTGAAATGTGAGATTATAGGAAATTTCCTATACATATGTAGGAAAATAAAGAATAAATGCTGTCATAGCTTAAGGCTCAAATATTTCCCCAACATGCAACTTTTTTCTATCTTTCTGTGTCACATAGGATGTGTATAATAGCGTGAGGTCTAATGTGAGTGGTCACAATTCTGGGAGTGAATAACATCTATTGTATTCTTAAAGGAAGACTCCATAGTGAGGTGCAAACTTCATGCTGTGGCTCTGGAAAGAACTACAACACCAAGGCCTTGTAATGATCCATGAACCAAAATTGGAAACAAACAACTATTTTGCTGAATGTGTCCTCTCTGACCTAAACCCAATATTAAACTTTTTACAGAACTATAAATCAAATCCATTAAAAACAAAAAACCCAGTGAACCAGTCTGAACTAAATCCAAACCTACATATTTTCTAAAACAACTGAACTGTAACAAAACTAAAACATCAAAATATTCTCCAACCTGAATCGATATTTCATTTGGCTCAAGTCTCTGAACTGTATTTTCTATTTCAAGACAGGATTATTGTTAAGTGTTAACCATCACTTTAAAGAGGAAATATAGAAAAGAAGTTAATGCCATATTTAGTACTGAGGAAGAAAATAATCCAGTAAATTGTATGAAAATATCCATTTTATAAATAATTTAAGTAAACATACAATAATTCAAAGAAAAGCTAGAGAAAATTGTCAAAAAGAAGTAAATGCAATTATCAAATTTGTGAACAATTGAGAAGGCACAGGGGAGCAGGTTTCATGGTAGAGGAAACATGCAGACATATATATTAAGCACTGTTAACAGCAACTTATATTTTGGATTCCAGGGAATTATATTCACCCTTGTTAGAATCTGCCTTTTTTTGCTGGTTATTTTTTGTTGATTAGGAATGGTAGAAAATACATACAGAATAGAACATAATTTCAGGATGACTTTTGGTATGTATGAATAAGAAACTACAAATTCAAAAGTATCATATTTGAATTTTTAAGTTATTATAGGCAGATTAAATTTTTAAAATAATTTTTCAGAAAAAATTTATATTTAAGGAAATGATTCTCTTACATCTAAAATTTTGTAGAAATGTGAATATGCCTCTAAAAATAACTGGAATGCATTTACACATTATATTTAACTATGCTCTGGCACACACACACACACACACACACACACATTTACCTAAAAAAGTCTAGTTTCTAATCAATGTTTTATTATCAAGAAAGTGATCACAGGGCATAAAGTCTGCCAATTCATGATTTTTTCCTACAGCTTCAAGTAAACCAGGACTCCTGATAAGAATCCGAACATATTCAATCCATCTCTTAAGGCTGTGATGAGAAGTTAGAAATCTGATATATGTTCAAAATATTTGTAAAATAATAAAATTATTCTTGATATCTGGAAATTTCTCTAAAGATACAATTAAGACTTTGAGAAGATTTACCCACAAGGATTATGTACAACCAATATGTAGCGGAAATGGTTAGCTAACCAGCAAGTCTGTTTCCTCATCTTCCAGGACACACAGCTAACATATATGTCATAGCCTTCCTTGTAGTTAGAGGTGGCCATCTGATTAAGCTCTATCCAATGGAATGTAAGCAGAACTGATGTGTGATGTGTGCCACTTCCAGTCTTACTGAGGAGTGTTTATACTCTTTCCCTTTCCATGGTGACCCTGGAAGCCATATGTTAAAGATGGCGGAAGCATGATACGAAAGGATCTCGCATCCCTGGATCATCATTTGGAAGACAGTCACCTGATGATCAGAAACACTGGTTGGGATAGTACATGAGCAATAAATAAAGTTCTAAAATTCTTCTGTGTTAACCTGTTGAGATATAAAAGGTTTATCTGCTATAGTGCTTTTTTTCTTTTTTTTTTTTGAGACAGGGTCTCGCTCCATTGTTTGGGCTGGAGTGCAGTGGTGTGATAATGACTCATTGCAGCCTTGACCTCCCAGGCTCAATCTATCCTCCAACCTGAGCCTTCTGAGTAGCTGGGACTACAAGTGTGCACCACCACACCTGGCAAGTTTTATTTTTTTATTTTTTGTAGAGACAGATTCTTGTTATGTTGCCTAGGTTGCTCTTGAACTCCTGGCCTCAAGTAAACCTCCTGTCTTGGCCTCCCAAAGTGGGATTACAGGTGTGAGCCACTGTACCTGGCCTACAGTGCTATCTTAATATACAACATATAAGAAGATAATAGCAAAAAAATTGGGAACAACCTAAATACCCAATAAAGTTGTAGTGACTATTCTGTAATGGTGAAGATCATTGATAATTTCCTTCCTTGTATTGTTCCGGATAGTCCTCATTTTCTACAACACATACCTATAACATTTGTAATTAATGCATAAAGTGAATAATTTTGATTTAATAAGAATCAAATCAAACATGTATAATTTGATGGCATGCAGTGTTGATGGCATCCAGAAATGAATACTTTTAATAGGAGACAAATATTATACTCATGAAATGTAGTAAGTAGTTGGATAGAAGAAACTATGCCCTTTCATTTTTCTCGCAGTTTAATTTGATTATATCCAATGGAAAACAGATGATTTTATGTGGAAGGAATGTTACAGGGCGACTCTTGCCTATACTCTCTTAAAAGTCTTTACTTTTGTATGTGTGCTGTGACATCTAATAGGAATCAAATCTAGACTTGACCAAGCAAATGACTATGACATGGCGGGATTGTTAACACTCCTAAAAATCCTATTGAAGGTTGCCTAATTGTTCTGGAAAATACTAAGAATCAACTACTATTAAGAAACAAATCTAAGAATGGAAGAGCATATCTAATTTTCTTTTATATTCATGACGTTTTATTTTGGGACCAACTATATGGTTATTACCCCTTTTCATGATGGTCTTTATTTATATGATGTAATCAGCTTCAACTCACTCACTCTTATTAAAGTGATGTAAGTATTACTCTTTATTTATATAGTATGTGCTGTCTAGACTGATTGTACCTAATCATCTTAACCAGCATAAACCTGCTTTGAGTGTTATTCATGGCACTGCAAGCAACAGGAGCATCAGCATATTTGTATCAGTTTCTCTTGCTTCTAAGTCTCACTAGGGCAATATAATGGGCACCATGGATGCTACAAATGCATTTAGTTTGTATTGTAGATGAGTAACATTGAATTTAGGGAATCTTTCTCTTTTATAGCAAGCAGTAAGCAAGCCTACCCTTTGTCTGGGAGGAGACATTATCTCCTCTCTCAAAGTTGCTACATAAACAACGCTGAGAAATGGCCTGAATGAAAGAGAAGTGAGAGTTTTGCAGTCTTGGTACAACATGCTTAAAAAAATTTTCCTCAAATATAGTACAGGGAAGATAAACTATGAAAAATGGAAAAACATCTCATACAAATTTAGATGGATCTTGGACTGAGATTACATCACAAACTCAAATTTCTCACTGTGTTTTAAAGAAACTGGAAATAGAAATGACAGATGATGCATTCTGGGTCTGGTGTGTCAATAAAGTCAACAAATAATTGCAATTAGTACATACACAGTGTTAATGAATAGCATTAAATGAAAAAATGGACAAATGCACATGTCTGTGTCCTAAGTTAAACGATAAGGAATATATGTATAAGTGTTTTTCACTCAGTGCTTTAATCCACTTTTTCAATTAATTGTAGTTTCAAAAATTCTACTTTTCTTCCTTTTCAAGATCTGCTTATCACTAAGTGATAATATTGAGGCTACTGATAGACTTACTAGTGGTATAGAACTAGAATCTTTGTATTTTCCATAGTGTGCTTCAGCAAATAGTTCCATAGCTGTAGGACGTCCAGAGCCACTTACCTCATTATTTAAAGGATTTCCTTTCATAGACCATTTTTCCTTTCTCTCAGATAAGAAACACCTTTTCAAGTTATTGCAAATGTTAACAAACCTAGCTACCTTAAAAGCTAGTTTCCAGGTTATGAATTGCTCATGGGAAGACTTTTGTTGTCAACATGACAATTTCCAGATTGAAAGTCCACTACAAATTTAGAAGAAAGAAAGTGTCTTGGTAGCTACAACATGTATCATAATGTAGTTATTTATGGGTTGTTTTCCCAGACTTTTTCATGAAGCACCAGCTGCCTTTGACTAGGCTGCTGCTTTTTCCTCGGACAGTTGATATTGACGTTCACATCTATGCTTGCATGTAGCATGAAGCCTGGAATTGATGAAAGGGGATGTGGATGCCTGACGTGAAAAGTTCCAAACCACAGCCATGGGTACTAATGCATTTATGAGCACCTCAACTGTGGCAAAGCATACTTTCATTTTATAAGCCTAGAGGTTCTCATAACAGGGCTGTAAGCCCATAAACACTGTGACACATTTACACGGATCAAGTTCAAAGATTTAAAAACATATCTAACGTACTACATGGATGTGACTTAGAAATAGCTTGCTCTCAATTCTTATAGAAAACAAATTGTATTGAATATGCTGCAACCCAATCCAAGTTTGGCAAACCAATGCTTTGACCTGAATTAATATTTTATTAAGAAATATTAGGAAATCAAAGGACTTTGAGAGAAAAAAATAAATTTGGTCATGAATTTTCCACAATTACAGTGTTCCATAGAACACATGCAAACAAACCCCAGAAAGCCCTGACCAGCACATTTATCCTGTGCCAGTACACCAGTGTTCTGCTTTGTAAACTCCTAGCCTGCTGGGACTCTTCTTTCTGCACCTTTTATTTCAGGCTCAGTTCCTGGTGCATGCAGATAATCTGATTGACAAAAATGACCTCTCGAGGCCAAAAAAAGTGAACATTTCCAGATTTAGATTACCACTGAAAAGAAGAAGATTATCAAAGGTCTAAATAATGCAACCAATAGCAAAACATCCTAGTAAATCATCCTTACCCAGCTAAATTAGATAGCACTGTCCATATACAATTACACTGCTTGGCTCCCATGACAGCCTTTAAATGTGACATGTTATTTGACATGTTTGCAATTAGGGCTTAGAAAAAAATCAATTTTTTTCTATTCCACTTAAAATAAAAAATGTACTGTTCTCCAATGAAATGCACCTTTTTAAAAATTCAAGACAGACAAAAAAGTAATACCAGAATGAATATATCACAGCTGCATTATGAATATAGACATTTAAAGTGCAATTTTCTTAGATTTTATGAAAGGACAGAACCTAGGAGTAATTACCAGCATGTTGTATTTACTTTCACATCATTATCCTTATTCACTTTGCCCCCAGACTTTGAACAGGCAGTGGGGTAGGTAGGAACCTGGAAGGTGTGGGCGAGCTTCTGAAGAAACTCTGTGGGAATTATATCTGTCCTTCTTCACACAGAGGGCAGGCTCCTCTCTCCACGAGCTTGAGACCGACTAGTCGACTAGAAGAAGGCAGTGTTAATCTTTCTGCCTTCTGCTTTGCTTCAGTGCTGGTTACAAACTGCTCTGAACAGTCCATATACACTGGATATGGATAAATACTCCAAGGTAAGATTATTAAATGAATAAATTGCCTCCAACTTATTGCCATTCTTCCTTTCCCATAGATCCTATTGCTTCTTGCACCCTTTCTAAAATCTGTAGTGAATATTTGACTTTTTTTCTCTTTCAGGAAGACATTTTGACTGTTACCATACTTTGCACCATCATTACTTACAAGAGATACATATTAGTAATAATAGCAATAATAGCCATGATAATAATAATAATGGTAAACTAACATTATCTGTGTAGTTTTTATGTGTCAGGTACTGTTCTTAGTGATTTATATTAATTGTCTCAGCTGATTTTTACATGACCCTATAGTTGCCATTGTCAATAGATTAAGGAATCTCAACAATAATTCCCAAGTAAGTCGTTGTAATTATTGTTAGTTACTTTAATGCAAATAGAGGGTTTATAATGTATAAATAAACTGTGAAGTGAATTTTGGATTAAAAAATCAAACATTGTGGTAAACAGAATAATGACCCCTCCAAAGAAGTCCTTGTGTTAATCCCACCAAACTGTCAATATGTTATCTTACATGGCAAAATGGACTTTGCAGATGTGGTTCAACTAAGAATCTTGAGAAGATTATCCTGGATTATCTGGATGGTTTCAGTGTAATAGCAAGGGTCCTTATAAGAGGGCAGCAGGAGTGTCAGAATAGGAGACAGATTTGAGTGTACTGTGCTGCTAGCTTTGAATTATGGAAGAGACCACAAGCCAAAATATGTAGGCAACCTCTAGAAGCCAGAAAAGGCAAAGGGTAGATTCTTCTCTACAGCTTCTAGAAGGAGCACAGCCCTGCTCACAGCTTGGTTTTTTATCCCAGTAAAACCCATTCTGACATTCTGACCTCTAGAACTATAATATAATAAATGTGTGCTGCTTTAAGCCACCAAGTGTGATGACAGGAAACTAATATAAGCATAAATCCTGAAATAAGTGTTATTATATGGTATGAAAAGGCATGGGGCCCAGAGGAGGGGCCTGGAGAAGTCAGAAGAGTCTCTTTAGGGGAGGCCACACTGTGAGAGTTAAACCATGAAGTTACAGGGAGCACAGCCTACACAAGACTGACCTCCCTTCTGACTCAAATTGCAAGTTCAGGGGGTCCTCAAAACCACTTTTAGTCTTGATAGTTCTCTAGAAGGTCACAGAACTCATTGAAAGCTGCTACCCTCACAGTTACAGTTTATTACAGAGAAAGAATACAGATTGAAATCAGGCAGGGAAAAAGTAGTCAAGTACATAGAGCAGAGCCTGGGGAAGTACTGAACACAGAGATTCCATTGTGCTCTCCCTGCTCAGTCCTGGACAGCCTCACTTTCTCGGCACTGATGTGTGACAACATCAATGTGTGGTGTGAAGTATTGCCACCTAGAGAGACTCAACGGAGTTTTTACTGGGGCTCCATCACATAGGCATAAGTAATTGATTGCCCATATAGTTGACCTCAGTTTCCAAGTCAACGGATACCATATGGCTCAAAGCCTCCACCCTACCTTGTAGCTCTGGTCTTTTGGTCAGCCTCCACTCTAAATATTATTTGGTGTGGCCAGCCTATACACTAAATTCACAGTGTCAGACTATGTCAGACTATTCCGCATAAACCAAGGCCCCAGGCAAACAAAGATACTACTCCTACCAGGCATGACACACCAGGGTCCCAGAGGGCAAGGATAAACTCCTTATCACACACACATACACAAAGCTGGATTTAAGAGATGAGTGGAATGTTTCCAACTGGGGCAAGTGAAAGGAAGAGCATGGCGTCAAAGACATAGACAATCTTATGAAGCAAAGTGTAAACTTTCATAGCATTTCCAAAGAAAAAGCTAGCAGTTGGGTGCAATTTGAATATGAGGTACTGTGTACTGAGGGATGGGAGTAGTTGGAGATAATCCTGATTTTAAAGACCCTAATGCTATATTAAGGAGTTCTGTATCAAGAGTACTGGGTATTTGGAAGATTTTTCAGAAGGAAGTGATTTGGACAAAGGATCCTTTTAAAATGTGAATAGTCATATTCCACTTTATTTTTTATGAGTCCATGTTTTGGTCTATTGAATTTATTTTTTAACAGGGCAATTTGTATTTATAAGGAAGGAGGAAATTCTCTTTTTCTGTAAGAATGCTGACAACAGAGTCATACAATCTGCTCAGACCAGAGCAGGCTAAGTCCCAGACTGAAACTCTGGTAGGGGTGCCCCACTAGGGTTGTGTCCCCCTACTTTTTCACACCTGCTGGAAAATGCAGTGTAACTGGTAGGTGCCTAATGTTGGGTAGAAATTGCTAGATTTTTGTACCACCTCGTTGCTCATTCTTCTCCCAACTCCCACCCAAAGTAGCTTGGCCAGCCACTAATGCCAAACAAACCTGGCCGGGTGTAATGGCTGATGCTTGTGATCCCAGTACTTTGGGAGGCCAAAGTGGGCAGATGGCTTGAGCTCAGGAGTTTCAGACCAACCTGAGCAACATCATAAAACCCCATCTTTACCAAAAATACAAAAAAATTAGCTGGGTGTGGTGGCAGGTACTTGTGGTCCAGCTACTCGGGAGACTGAATTGGGAGAATTGCTTGAGTCTGGGAAGTGGAGGTTGGAGTGATCCGAGATTGTGCCACTGAACTCCAACCTGGGTGACAGAATGATATCCTATCTCAGGAAAAAAAAAAAAAAAAAAAAGCCATTGCTGCCCAGTAGCAGAGAATTAGTTAAATTCTCTATCTTTTTACATTGGCATAATGGTTCAATTACATTAATTTATTAAAATTATTTTAAAATGGACTAAAACTTAGGTTATAAAACAATATATCAAATATGAGGCCGAGCGTGGTGGCTCACACCTGTAATCCCAGCACTTTGGGAGGCTGAGGCGGGTGGATCACTTGAGGTCAGGAGTTTGAGACCAGCCTGGCCAATGTGGTGAAACCCCATCTCTACTAAAAATACAAAAATTAGCCGAGTATGGTGGCACATATCTGTAGCCCAGCTACTCGGGAGGCTGAGGCAGGAGAATCACTTGAACCTGGGAAGCAGAGCTTGCAGTGAGCCACTGCACTCTGGCCTGGGTGACTAGCAAGACTGCATCTCAAAAAAAAAAAAAAAAAAAAAAAAAAGAAGAAGAAGAAGAATATGAGCTCCTTTCCTTAATACATATATTTGAGTCCAGTTTATAGATACATAGCATACAAACACACTCTCACACACACACACACACAAAGTGAAGGGAGGAAGAGAGCGACAGAGAAACCACTAAAATATTAACAGTATATATCTCTGGGTGATGTGATTATGGGAGTTTTTCTATTGGTGTTAAACAATATTTTCTAATTTTTTTCAATGAATGAGTGTTATATTTTTGAATTACCCAGTATAAGTTATTATAATTTTTAAAAAGCCACTGTAATACTTCTTGGCCTTTTCTTCCAATCTCATAAGAATTAAATATTTTTCTACATTTTAGATTTAAAGCATAGTTGGAACTTGCTATAGGAAAAGTTATCACTGCTTCCTTGATTCTACTACAAAGAGTGATCTAAGCAGTTTTTCCTGGGATTCTCCCTTTTAGAACACTATATATCATTACAGTGACAGCAGGCAAACCTGATAAATGCTGGTGGTCACAATAGAGATGATCTTGCCTTTTTTCTTTGCTATAGAAGGCAGAAGAAGGAAAGAAACGAAGTGTCCTTGTTACTCTTCTCTCTTCTGTTTTTTAACACTTAATCTCTTTTTTATTCTGGGAAACAAAAAGATCACTTTACTATTTCAACACCTTTCTTGACTTCATTAGGAAAGCTCTTAGATTAAAGAGCTAGATGTGGAATCTAAAAGCTTGTAAATGTTTTATTTATTAGGGATGTGGATGGCTAGTTTATAAAATAGGAACGAACACATCTACATTTACTTTGAAGACATGCTGTGGTTTCCTTGGTCCATATAAAACTCTGCCTTTAGTAACATTATAAGAAGGAATTAAATACTTTTGAGAAAATAAGAGAGAAAACAAGATCTTTCTTGGCTTGGATTTTTGGAGTAACTTTCTTGTCACCATAAATCCTGTGATTTTTTTTACTTATTTTAGGAAGAAGGCTTAAAATTAGAAAAAAATTAGATGGATCCAGAAAACACTTGAGTCATACATGAATAATGTCTTCATTGGAGAAATCAATAATAGGAAACTGAAGATCTTTTAAAAATGAGAAATCTCATTTTAAAAAGAGATTCCTGCATCCCTGGGAGCGAGGATCATGTTTTCACAGGGACCCAAAGGGAAAGTTCTCAACCTGCCTCCTTCTGATTAGGCAACTCAAACCAAGTTGACAATCATGTATGGTTTCCAAAATCATAACCTCTGAACTCGGCTATAAAATTTTGGACATTTATGCAATTAAACAACATAATGAACAACTACTGCACACCAAGCACTGAGTTGCTAAGGATACAGACTGTAAGATGCTCTCTTTAGAAGGAGAGTAGGGGTTAAGAGAGTCTGGTTACATGATCGCTGAGGTTTCTTTCAGCTTTAAAGTTCTATATAACATAATATCATCAAAGCAATCAGAATTGGAAGGTAGCCAAAATCAAAGAAAGCTAATGGTTTGGCCAAATATGAAGAAAAAGTAAGCAAAGAACAAAGAGATACTATGGAAGTTGCCTGGGAGAGGAAATTACCTAGTTGAGTTCTTGCAGGACAAAGAGAAGATAGACAGAAAAAAGAGAGCAGAGAGAGTTCCATACAGAAGGGTTTTGCAGTGGTATTAGGGTCCTCAGTGAGTTTGGGGGACCTACAAATAGTTCCATATGGTTGGAGAGTTTAATGTGGCTCTGTCAGAGAGTTCAGTGTGAGAATGGAGGTAGAGTAGGAGCTGATGTAGATGTCTTGCCATAGCAAATTAGGAAATGTTGTGAGCTTTGAAAGGTTTTCAGCAGAAAAGGCCTCACTTGATCAGGTTTGAATTTTAGAAAATGACTCTGACAGCAGCTCATGCAATGGGTTAGAGGCTGGAAGTTGGTGGAGAGGGGGAAGCTAGAAACAAGGGGAAAGATGGTGCTGAATTTGATGACCTGAATTAAGGCAACAGAAATAAAAGGAGGGGATGGTGCTGTGGATTGAATGTGTCCCAAAAAAAGCATGTGTTAGACACTTAATTCCCAATGCAACAGTGTTGAGAGGTGAGGGCTAAAGAGTGGTGATTATGCCATGAGGGTAGAGTGAATGGATTAGTGCCATTATTGCATTATAAAAGGTGGAGCTCCACCCACTTTAACTCTGTCTCTCTGTTTTGCCCTCTTTTGCCCTTTTACCTTCTGCCATAGGATGATGCATCAAGAAGATCCTTACCAGATGTCAGTCTTCTGGTACTCTGTTACTGTGAGAAATAGATTTTTGTTTATTAGAAATTATAGTCTGCGGTATTTTGTTATAGCAGGACAGAAAAGACTAAGACATATGGGTTTCAGATATATTTAGAAGGCAACATTAGAAGAACTGGGTAATAAATTAAGTGAGTTTGGCGGGAGTTTTGGTGAGACTGGGTAGGGTAGGATTCTATATTGACTTCTAAGTTTCTGGCTCAAGCGACAGAGGGATAATGGCATTATCTGTAATAATAAAAAATAATAACACCTAAATAATAATGAGCATTATTCACTAAGGCAAAAAATAAGGAGAGGGCATACTAGGGAGGCAGGAAAGGTAATATTTTTTATTTTGAAAGTACTGCATTTCAGAAGTGTGGTAGATTGTATTTTTCCAGAGATGGTTCAAATCTTGTTTTGTATTCCACATGCTTTTCTTACAATGTGACTTTGACATGTCCACCATGAGAGATGGGGGCGGGGGGGGTCTACAATCCTTTCTATTGAGCCCAGGTTGGCCTTTGTGACTGTCTTGAGCAATAGAAAATGGTGGAATCAATGCTATGTAACCTCCAAGGCAAGAACATAAAGATTTTATGTACTTCTACTTTGTTCTCTTGGGATACTTACTCTCAGGACATAGCTGCCATATTGTGAGGAAGTCCAAACTAGCCCATATGGAGAAATCACATGGAGGGGCCCTGTGCAAGTCTTCCAGCCAATATCCCAGTGGAGGTCCCAGCTAACAGGAACATCATCTCACCAGATATGTGAGAGAAGGTATATTCAGATGAGTTCTAGGTCCAAATTGTCAAATTTGAATATTGAAACTTCTCAGCTGGGTTCCCAGGCATGATGCATTACAGACCAGGCATCTCTTTTGTGTCCTCTTTGAAATCCTGACACACAAACCTGCGAGCATAATAAAATGGTCATTTTACATCGCTAAGCTTTGGGGGGTAGTTTGCTGCACAGCAATAGTAGTTGGGGCAGGATACACATAAGATAGTCATGTGAACATGTGCAGTCTAGATTTGGCTATCTGAATTTGGAGTTCACAATAGGGGTCTGGGCTGGAAATATTAAACTAGGAGTTATCAGCACGTGGATGATAACTGAAGTCATAGATACGTGATATCCCAGGAAATGTCTTAAGTAAGAAGACAAGGAGGGTGGACCTGGGATCCAGCAGTAAACTTATAGTTAAATAGCATTTACAAGAAAAGAAGCATGCAGAAGAAGGTAAGGACAACACTGGTCAATGTTCAGACAAGAAACTGGAAACAACTTGAAGGATTTCAAGCAGAGATTTACGTGCTTACAAAATTATTGGACAGGCTAGGCATCTGCTATCAGCTTTTAGGCTCCCTGCCATAATTGTGGTACAGAGTCAGAGAGGTGCTGACTCTGAGGATACCAGAGGAAATGGATCTACAGAAAACTGGTTCCAAATTCACAGAACCTCCTTGGCATCGAGATGGGGACCAGGAAGAGGGCAGGGAGGTCGTGGCATGAACTTTTCTCTGGGCAGCCCATGCCTCTGTGCCAAGGCTGGGAGGAGGAGAATAGCTTCCACTTGCAAGTTGAATGAAATGCATCTCATTGCATCCAGAATGCAAATTTTATCCAGAACCCTGGCACAAGGGAGTATAGGGAATTCCAGGCTTCTTTCAGGAGAAAGCAGAAAAAAAGGGGTGAGAATGAATGCTGATTACAAAATCCCAGTCCAATGACTTTCCAAAGAAATGGAGTTGCTTGAGTTGCAGAATAGAGTCCACTCTTGAGGCCAAGCCATGAAGTGAAATGGAGGGGTGGAAGGGCAGTGGATTTTGGAGTTCAACAATCTTGACTGCAAATCTTTAATTCAGTCACTTACTTATGGGACTCACCACCCTTTAAGCTTCTGTTTCCTCAACTACCAACCAGGAATGACAATACAAACATTGCAGGGCTGCTGAGAGAGTTGAAAACAATACATGTTGGGTGCTAAGCACAGTGATGGGAATATGGAGGCAGGCATAAATGGTGGCTTTCATCCTTTCCAAGATGGGAAGTGAGGTGTGACTCAAACCGGCCATGGGATGTCCCCCGCCCACATGGGAACTTCCATGTGCCTGGCTGGCTGAAGAGCAAGAGTCTCAAATGCATTGGTGGAGCAGAAACTTTCTGAATGGCATTTCCAGACTTTATTCAATAGCCCTTGGCTTAACTCTGCACCTTTAGAGATCTTTCAATAAAAGGTGACTTATTATGTCCTCTTAAAGGAATTAGTTTCAACAAATGTTTTGGCCCACTTTTGTGGGCCAAGAAAAAGCTGCTAAGAGCGTGGTTTACAGCATTTCATGTCAAACTGCAAGTTTTAAAGCTGACTATACTTCCAGCTTGCTCTGACCCTAGCGAGGCTTGCTTAGCTTCAAACATCTTATGAATGCAAGTCTGTCTCCCCTTCCAACTGGATTATTTCCATCGCTAAATTATAGCCCAAAAAGATGGAACAGTTAAAACACAGTGTGTTATATATTTAAGAATGGTTAAATGAAATACTATTCAGCCTTGACAAGGAAGGAAATTCTGTCATTTGTGACAACATGGATAAACCTGCAGGACATTATGCTATGTGAGATAAGCCAGGCATAGAACGATAAATAGTGCACGATCTCACCTATATGTAAAATCTGAAACAGTCAAACTTACAGAAGTAGAGAGTGGCATGATGGTTATCAGAGGCTAGGAGACGGGGTGAATGGGGGTGAATGGGGAAAGGGGAGATGTTGATTAATCAACACAAAGTTTCAGTTAGAGAGGAGAAATAAGTTTTAATGATCTACAATGCAGAATGATGACTTTAATAAAGAAAAATGCATTGTACATGTCAACATTTTGAATAAAGAATGTTTAGTAGAACATAGTAGAAAGATTGCAACTGGATTAAAATCCAGATTATACTACTTTTGAGCTGGGTCACCAGAAGTAAATTCTGAACCTCCCTGAGCCTCAGTTTCCTCATTTATATAATGAGAAAAGTGTACTAACTACCTTGCAAGATTGTTGTGAAGATGAAACGGAACTAGTAAACGACAATAGTTGCCAATATTACATGTGCCAGCTGCTGTGATGAGTGCATTTACTTAGTTTAATCCCCAGAAGAATCCTGTGTGGATCTATTATGGCTAATCTGTAGGTAAGGAACCTGAGGTTTAAAGAGATTAGTAACTTGCCCCCAAATCACATGGATACTAAATGTGCTGCAGAGATCCGATTTGAACTCCTGCTGCTGGAAGGACTTAGCACGAAGTTGGTATACAGGAAGTACTCAATAAACGGAATGCCATTTTTTTACTAGTCCAGCCCCCCTCTCCCCCATTCAATAGATTTAATAGACCCCAAACTGATTCACAAAGAGTGACTTGCGAAACTGTGCAGCTGAGGTTAAAACCTCTCCTGACTGCATGTAGTGCTTTCCACCTTGCCTTAAACTGTCTTCCCTGTATCAAATCCTTTTCTAGGAAGACTAACTTGAGCTCAGACAGGCTGGATGTGAATGAGCACATGTGCATGACAACACCGCCCTCTGCTGGCTTCTAAGAAAAGTGAGAGGGGCCATCTGGTTGTTGGCTCATTACTGAAGGTTTATTTACTATTGACTTTTCTATCTCAGCAGCTTTTGATCCTAACTTACCTGCCCCCATTCCCTTTTAAATGGGAACTGTTGTGTCCTTAAGTCTTATACTTACATTTTACTAAAAAGTGATCCGTGTTCTTTGAAACTGTTGTGACTCTGCCCAGAGGGTGTTGGGCCCAGTGCTATGGGATTTCTCTGAGTCTGCAGGACCCTTCCTCTAAGATTCTAGCATGCTCCTTTCCACCCCTGCTCATCGACGGTCAATACCTCGGTAAGTACTGCAGCGGATGCCTTTGGATGTGCTGGTGAGTTAAAATGAGAGTGAAAGGAGCCCAATCACACAGAGGTCGTTGCATGGTAGAAGCCCCTATTGTCTCTAGCACACGCTCCTTCAGTGTCCTCAGCTATGTGGTAGCAAAAGCCCAAATTTAAATCCAAGTGCTCAAAGCACAATTTGAGAAAGGATTTTTAAAGCATTAGTGAAATGCTCATGAGCAGTTTCAAAAAGAACTCACTATCTCTAGACAGAAAAGTTTTTTTTTTTTTTTTTTTTTGTTAGCTGATGTCTCACTCTTGTCCCCTGGCTAGAGTGCAAATGGCATGATCTTGGCTCACTGCAACCTCCACCTCCCAGGTTCAAGTGATTTTCCTGCCTCAGCCTCCTGAGTAGCTGGGATTACAGGTGCCTGCCACCACATCCAGCTAATTTTTGTATTTTTGGTAGAGATGGGGTTTCACCAGTTTGGCCAGGCTGGTCTCGATTCAAACTCCTGACCTCAGATGATCCACCTGCCTTGGCCTCCCAAAGTGCTGGGATTACAGGCATAAGCCACCACAGCCGACCACTAGACAGGCAAGCTTAAAGGGGTTTGTTTAAAATATATCCATGGATAGAAAAATGTTTAACAATACATATTGTTGGGAAGGAGCCCAGAGTAGCTTGGCATCAGAAATCATATAGACTGATGTAGAATGACCACTGCACATTCAGTTGCTAATATTTCGAGCAAACATTGGTGTTTCTAATGGTGAACGCATTGATAATTCAAATCCTTGCTCTTATTGAGGATTTAAGGAGACAATGCATGTAATATGTATTGCATGGTGCCTGGCATACAGAAAATGATTAATAAAGAATTGCTAGAACAAAACAAAACAAAGCTATTCCACTTCCAAGACCAGCACAAGTTCCTAATCTTCAAAATTCCTTCTGCAGATTGGGCATTGGCAGGCTTTTGGAATGAGGATCTGCTTGCTGGGCACTCCATTCCCAGCATCAATCACCTGACCTGGCTAATGCTGGAACACGTCAGCCTTCTCCTGGCGTGGGAAGCCGATGTGTTGTTTTAAATATCCTCCTTTTCCATCTTTGTGTAATTACAAAGAGAGTTTGTTTTTCTGGCTTTTATTTTCAAATTAGAGAACATTCTCCAAAACTTTTTCGTGATAGCTCACTTCCTGAACAAGAGAGATGGCAGGACTCAGAGGAGGAAAGGAATTCAATTATAGCACTGACAGAATCTGCCAATGCCAACCTGGAGGTGGTGTTCTATCTTACTTAGGTGGCATTTTCACCAGTAGGAACTGGGCAAAGTCCTTGTGATGTATACAATTCGACAGGAGTTTCTGCTACTATCTCAAGTTTGATTGTATTCGTATAATCATTTAATTTAAGGAGGTTAATTGGCTAAGAGCTCAGAATAAGACTGTCCTGGTCTCAAGATCCATATCAGTCACTTACTCGCTAGACAGTCTTGGATAATTACTTCTTTGAGTTCTTCAGCCCTAAAATGGAGATAATGATAACAAGATCTTACATGGAAGCTCTTGTGAAGGTTATTAGCACACCATGTATGGAAATCGCTGGTCACCGTACCTGGCACAGAGTGAGCACTCAATTCATTCATTTATTCAACAAAAATTGGTTGAGTACTTACTATGTGCAGGTACTGATCTATGTTCCAGGGATTCAAAAGTGAATGAAAGAGTCGACCTCTCAGCTCTGAGAGCCTATAATTTAACTAAGGGAGAATAATAATAAACTTGTGAAATATAATATATCTGAAGCTATGTGCTGTGAAGAAAAATAAAGCAGAGTATGGGATGGACGGTGACAGTAGTGCTATTTGTGATAGAGGGGAAAATTTTGTTTTTGGTCAGAAAAGACTTCTCAAGGAAAATGGCACTTAGGCAGAGACCTGAGTGAGGTACAGGAGACAAGCTGTGGGGCTACCTGCAGAAAGAGTGTCCCAAACAGAAAGATGAGCAACGCCAGACTCTGATGAGTAAACTCTGGGTGCATGCTGGGACTTTGGAGCAGTGGCAGTAGGCTAGCGTGGCTACAGGGAGGGAGTGAGACAGAGGAGTCAGAGATGTGGCTGAGAGCCTGGACCCCGGAGGCCATGGGAAGGATCATCAATGTGTGGTCAAGGTGTGTAGACCAAAGAACCATACAAAGCCACAGTAGCAGTCCCTTTCCTTGGCGCCTTCTCATTTCTCCCTCCTTTGCACCTGGTGTAGTCATAGGCAGATATCTGTATCTACTACCAACTTTGGAAATTGTTCCATTTTATGATCATCTTTGGACCGCTCCTTGATTCCAAGTGAGCTTAAGGATTCATGAGAATTGCAACTTGGGAAATCCAGTTGAAAGAAGGCATGTGAATCAACTTCATCCCAGCACTCACTTGTTCTGCCTTCTTGATTCAGTACCATTTCAAATATTATTGTTATTAATATGAAGTGCTTCTCAACAATAGACTGACTTTCTTTACCGCCTAGGAGGGTTTTATATTTGTAAGTTTGGAAAACACTCTGATAAGCCTTCCTGAAAATGATTGTTTGCTTATTCAACAATTATGAAGGTCACATTTTACCTTTTTCAGGAACAAAAACTAAAGTTATTGATTGCCTATTTCCTTCAGGGCACAGAAGGAAATGGTTTATTTCCAAACTCCAGAAATGTCACAAAGTAGAAAATCTACTTAAAAATGTAAGCCTGTCTATCAAGAATGTGTTTGATGACATATAACAGACTGATAAAGCTACAGGAACCATTTTCTCTTGTCAGAGGCAGAATCTTGTTTAGGAGCATGCTAAGCTGTGCCTGGATTCCTGACCCACAGGATCTGTGAGATAAGATTTGTTGTTTTAAGTCGCTAAACTTTGGAGATAGTTTGTTATTCAGTAATTGAGAACTAATACATATACCAATCATGAAATCTTTTCACCTTTCTTCAATGTCCTGGTACAAAGAAATACTTCAGAAATATAATGTTTACTAAAGCACAAGGTTTCCACTGTAAGATGACATCAGAAAGGTAAGCTCAAAAACTGAAGATCTAGGTTCTCTTACTACAGAAACTGAAAAGCAAGTAAATAATGAACATATTTTGAACTAAAATAATGAAACAAATGCTTTAGAATTATTTCTACTGTTATACTCTGCTCTGAAATACATTAAAATATACATCCCATTCTGCACATATTGGCATTTACACCGTGGGCCAGCCATGGGGCTAGGTGCAGAGGGTATAAGATGATATCACATGGCCCTGCCTTCAGGAGCTTGCAGTCAGCTCATAGTTGTCACAGTTGTCACTACCACTTGTTTCTGTAGTGCTCACACCACCATCTCACAGGCCTGGCAAAAGTTCCTGATTCCCTGTAGAAAGGTTCCTTCGGTTTGAAGGAAAACTTTATCTATTCTGATATTGGCATTTGCTTTTATAAAAATTGAGATAAATGGGATGATAAGCCATAAATTGGGTCTACAATATGGATATGAGGTGAAACAAGGACTGATAAATCATCCCTGCCATTTACCTGAAAAATTCCAGCAGGTGCAAAGGAGTTATAAATGTTATTTAAGATCCCAGAGCTACATAATTACATAGGACTATAGAGAATGGTTTCCTTGTCTACTGATAAACAGCTTGAGGTAAAACAAAAAATATCCCCCTGAAACACTGAAATGGCAGCAAAGCAAATAACCCTGTTTATGGAGGGAAGATGGCCTCAGATGAACATATAAAAGTACTGACATAATCATACACACTTTTCACTTAAAGAGAAATAGATTTCTGCAAGCTATATTTACTTAGCTAAAGGTGACTGCAATATAGCCAAGGCTTATCTGAATAGTCAGGAAGGAAATGAGAGTAGAATTAAACAGATATGTGGGCTAGGATGCCTTTAAAACTTGCTCTCAGACTCATAAAAATCATTTGGAAACCAACGCTCATAATAAATATTTGTTTATCTCTACTTTCAGCTCCTGGTCTGTGATATATGTGTACATGCACTGTGTGCAGTCACAGCATTGTTCCTTAAGAGACCTCCACTGCTGTTTTGAGCATTCGCCACTCCACTTATGTGTCTTTCTTACTCTCTAAACTATGAATGGCCTGAGAGCAGTCTAATTCATTTTTTTGAATCCCTAACTAGTACGATTTCTGGCACATGGTAGATGATAAAAAACTGCTAATTGAATGAATAAATGATAACATGAAGGAGCTGGATGGAGATCCTATGTAAAGCTTCAATGACACACTCTTTGATCCAAGGATGGTCTCACTGGACCTTTACTTCCCTTCAAAGAGCCACCATCCTCAATGTGAACTGAGGGGTTCTTCCTTGCATGGGAATCTTCTTTGTCCTGTGAAGCCTCTGAATTGATAAAAGCATTATCAGCACAAAGCCTTTAATAATAAACTCTAGGCTCTTGACTTAGAGAATATATGCAAAAATTATAGAAGACTAAAATTAAGAAGAAATAAACATGAGAATCAACAAGTAATTTTTGAAATAATTGAAAAACATAGTTAAAACTCTAGTAGTTTTATAAGAAAGAGTTTATCAAATATGTATTTTAAAATGTGTTTCAGAGCAAAAAAAAAAAAAGAAAAGAAAAGAAAAGGAAAAGTTTCTACCTTCTTTCATGGAGCTAGAAAATTCCTGATATGGAACCAGGGAAGAGAGCAAAACAAACAAGCAAAAACAGAAGTAAAACCAATACCAAAGCTCCTACAACTTTCATCTTCCACATTCCTAGGCACTTGGTTTGGTACTTCAGGGCATAGGGCAGTCATAGAATTCATCAGTGGAATGAACCTGCTTTGGGATTTGGTGGTCCATTTGGTGGGGCAAAAATGATGAAAGGGAAGGAGCGTCGGAGTTCAGCTGGCATCCTTGACCATCCTAGAAAATGGGTTATTTTAACAGGGAAAGTTATCTCTGCCAGAAAAAGAGTTCAGTTGCTAATAGGTAGACCCTCCTCTCCCCAACAAGAATTAGCTCAAGAGACCAGTTAAGTGTTTTATATATAGCAAGAGTTGCATTTATTTATATGAGGACATCTTTAGGCTAATGAAGGCCTTACCATTTTAACAAGGTGACAACCAGAATATCATATTAGATTTGTGGATTAGCAGCAAGAAATTGAACTAGGAGGAGTCAGAAGAGTCAGTTCTGACTATATCCTAATTAGATCTTTTACCAGCTTGCAGGGTCTTGGGAAATCTTCTATCATCTGGGATCCTGTCTCTTCTTCTGTAAACAGATGAGGTTACCTAAGGCTAACCTCATGGGGTGTTGAGAATCAAATAGGACAACAGGAAAGAACTTTAGAATTTTTAATATTATATTAAAGAGGACTGTTTGTGTAGGGGAACCTTCAGAAAATGTTGATAAAACACACTCTAATTCTGTTATTTGTTAAACCACTCACTAACTTGTAACCTTGGGCATATTACTTAGCCTCTCTGGGCCTCAGCTTCCTTATCTGCTAAGTGGGGATAATATTACTTACTTATCTGATAGTCCTGTTGTTATGATTAAATTAGTGTTTTAAAAATGCTTACATGTGTAAATGTTTAAGTAAAATAAAATATTGATTAAATAAAACAAAAATTAGATTAATGAGGTATCTTAAAAGCTGTTTTTCATAAGATTGTGGCTTATTGGGTGATAAATAAAAACAATGAAATAAGATTTTATGCAAATTTTAGCTAATCGTTTTTGATGAATGTGAGAGTACTTTGTTGCAGGCATTTTAATCTTGTGGTAGTACCCTTCCTTTGAATTTGGTGACAAAGGACTTGCAAACGCCTATCTTAAAACAAACAGAAATGCGGGCATAGAAAACACGCCACTGGGATAAGGTCTGAGCCATATGATGAACTTGGGCACAAATTAAGATGAATGAAAGCAGAAATTTAGCCTTTATTCTATTCCTGATTTTTTACCCTAGTCAAATGTTTAGTAATCTAGGTCACTGTGTCTTGCATTTGTATGCATTTGTGTTCACCAAATTAGATGACAATGTTTTAGGACCCCTATGTGTTATCATTCTTTGGAGTTCATTGTGGCATTTGTGCACAACCATGTAGAAGAAGTTTGAAGTGTGGAATCCCTTCAGCATTAGCCAAACACTGTCACTTTGGACCTGAAGCCACCTCATTGAATCACTGTTGAAGCTCCAGTCTGTTTGGCTTCGACCATGCCTTTACCTTTAACCTCGTATAGTTTCTAACTATTGATTTCTCACTCAGGACTCCCCATCACTCCAGAAGAAATGCACACGTTCTTAAATTGCAGTTTTGTGATCACATATTCTGAATGCTACAGAAATGAAATATGCACAAAAGATATATAGTCTCAGGCAACTTGAAACATGCCTCAAGATGCTGTCAAACATGCCCATATGCAATTATTTTCCCATGGCAAAATTAATATCAACAAAACTACCTATTTACAGGAAAGAAGTGTTGAGCCTCCTTTGTAATTTTAAATACAGGGACTAAAATTACAGATGCTTATAATTATGGAATCTATTTCCTCAATATTTTAATCTTATTCCATCAAGATTAATGAGATCAGAGTGAACTGTGGTACCCTTTAGGCGCATCAACCAGCAGTGTCTACCAATGAGAGATTCATTTATACAGATGACTGTCCCTAAGAGATAGGGTGGGCCTGCTCAGTGAGTAATAGGGAAATAACCGCAGTCCTCTGGCCACAGCTGTTTCGATTAGAAGTTAACACTTGACCCAACCTGGGCCAGATTCTGAGTTGGGGGAAAAGGATTTGGTATACAGTGACAGTCAGGACCTTGAGTTCAGAGGACAGGTAGGACTGCTTAGGACAGCCACTTTCTCCAACACAGACAATGAGGCAGATAAAGCTGATCTGCGGGGAGAGAGAGGCAGGTGTGTGTGTGGGGGAAAAGACAGGACATTAGTCAAGGGGATGAGAAATAGGGGGCAGATCGAGGTTGCTTAACTTCCTCACTGTGTTTCTGTCCCTACTCCCAGGCTTTCTCTAGAAGGTGGATGATGCTTCCCACCCTTGATTCTGTGTAAGATCCTTGAGTCCTTCAAGTGTCATCTCTGCCCTCCCCTTTAGCCTAGGTTGGGTAGGTTTTTGTTATTTTTAAAGAAATAATTCCTGACCAGGACAAGTCGTTACACAGAAAATAGTGAGGGGAAGAGTTAGTGGACTGATTACTACTGTAGTTCTTTGTGGTAGTGTGTTTGGGTCCTCCTGTTGCACACCTGTCTTCTTGGGTGGGCTACCTGCTGGTTTGGCAAGGATTGGCCTTTCTTTGTAGGCATGGGATTTGTGTTGAGGAAACCAGATAGTCACAAGTTTGTCATTCATTAATCAATCTGAGAAATCTTTAGTGAGCATCTTACTAAAACTAACATGCTCTGAGAGCCTTCAGAGATGTCTAAGTTAATAAAATCAAGTTCTTTCTCTTGAGGAACTCACTGTCAGTAGCCTACACCTCTTCTTTAATCAGATCTGTGACTCAAGAGCAAATTTTGTGTAATTCTATCGATTTTTTTTTTTGAGATGGACTCTCGCTCCATCGCCCAGCCTGCAGTGCTGTGGTGTGATCTCGGGGCCCCCTGAGTACCTGGGACTACAGGTCCACACTACCACTAAGTTTGGTATTTTTAGTAGAGACAGGCTTTCACCATGTTGGCCAGGCTGGTCTCAAACTCCTGAGCTCGAGTGATCTGACCGTCTTGGCCTCCCAAAGTGCTGGGATTACAGGCATGAGCCACTGCTACTGGCCTAATTCTATTGATTTTTTTTCTTCAAGTTTTATTTTAAGTTCCGGAGTATGTGTGTAGAATGTATGGGTTTGTTAGATAGGTATACGTGTGCCATGGTGGTTCGCTGCACAGATCATCCCATCACCTAGGTATTAAGCCCAGCGTCCATTAGCTATTCCTCTTGGTATTCTCCCTCCTCACTTCCGCCCCTTCCTTTCTGTCCCCCTTACCACAAGCCCCAGTGTGTATTGTTCCGCCATCCCCCATGTGTTCAGTATTCTTATCTTTCAGTTCCCACTTCTAAGTGAGAATATGCAGTATTTGGTTTTCTGTTCCTCCATTCTTTCCCATTGCGAGGCAACTATTCTAATGAGAAGCTGGAAGAAAGTTTAAAATCCAGAAACTAGATAATCAGTTCTTTAAACATAGACTTCTGATGGCATGAGTATACTTTCACATACACTTACAATTTTTTATTTGATTTCACATGTCCATTATTTATATGAAGCATTTTGATATCTAAAAATTGAACTGGAAATTTCATGGCAAAAATTATACAGATCAATTTCACATCAAATCCTGTTTTGCCTTGGCAATGTGCAATTTCTTTCCTTAAAAAAATATGTATCTAGTGTTGCTTCTGAGTTTCTGCCAAGGACCCTGGGATCTGACAGAGGAGTTCTGGAAACTCTGTTCATGAGTGTACTTTAACTCAGAAAGTAGTGTGTTTTCCCAGACTTCAGGCTCTGGGCAGAGGGAGGAGATTTAGCCTCGAATTTCTCCTTTGGATTGCACCCTTTGGTAAAGCAGCTACTGGTGACTTAGAAACAAAGATAGAAAATAACGGGGGGAAAGAGGAAGAGGAGAAGAGTAAGAGGAAGGAGAAAAGGAAGATGGAGGAGGAGAGGAATGAAAAACAGCAGTAGAAGAAATTAAACCAAAACGAAGGATTCTGTCTGCAGTTGTTTTCCTCCAGGCTGCGTTTTGCCGAATCAGATGCTGAAAAAGGAGGGCCGGTGATGTCTCAAACTCTGTCTCCCTCTGGTGACCAGTCTTACTATCTCGGGACTGCAGCACAGGCTGTGGTAATCCCTATTTTTTTTTTTTTTTTTCTGAGAAGCAGAAGTCACACTGATTAAAACAAACAAAAAATTCTCAGTCTTTCCCTTTGAGGACTCTAAGGTTAGCATCGGTTGGGGTGGCAGTATATAACCCCACTCACAGCACGTGCTCTGAATCCAATTGCCTGGGTTTGAGTGTCAGCTCCACTGTTTACTACGAGGCATCTAGTGCGTGATTGAAACTCTGCGTCTGTTTCCTCATCTGTAAAATGAGGAGGAGAGTGCAAGTACCTCAGAGGTTGCCGTGAGGAATAAACAAGATACCCCGCATCGGCACTTAGCACTGTGCCTGGCAGAGAGAAGGCACACTGCTGTCGTTTTGATTTGGGCCTTCACAGGGGCACCATTGACAGAGGGCTCTGGAAGCAGAATCTGTGAAAATACTCTTAAGCAGTAGGGAGTACAGCTTTTTCCAACATGACCAAAGTGTCTGGAAATGAGGCATTCGCCAGGAAAGGATGGGGTGTGTCTGTTAGGAGTCAGTTTCCACATAGGAATTCACAGCTCGTGGTTTCAAATCCGACTCTAGAAGGTAAACACATAAGAAAAACATAAAATCTTTTCAGACTCTAGTCACCAGAAGAATTCAGAAATTTCTTTCTCAGAGAGATTCTAGAGTCTGACTCTTCAGGCCAAATTCTGATTCTACTGCTTTTGAACTGTTTGACTTTGGGCAAATTATTTGGCTTTTCTGAGTCTTAGTCTCTTCCTCTGTAAAATGGGAATCAGACTTGCTCCTCCCCACCCACAATGTTCCTATGAAAATTAAACAAGACCATCTGCATGAAACACCTAGCAAATATTTGCTCAGGGGAAGGCCTCCATATAGGATATACGTTACATACCAACTCCAATCTGAGCTCTCAGAGTAAATTCAAGCCCAGTATCAAGGGAGAAAACTTGCTAACTGTAATTGCTGAAGCAATGGGGTTAGAAGGAAGTCCCTGTCGCTTTACAAAAGAGATTTTCAGAATTGGCTGCAAATTGGAATTGCCTGGAGAGCTTTAAAAAATGTCAAAGCTGGGTCCTCACCCTCCAAGGTTCTGATGTAATTGATCTGGGGTGTGTCCTGGCATGGAGATTTATAGAAGCTCTCCAGAAGATGATGATGTGCAGCCAAGGTTGAGAACTACTGCCTTAAGAATACTTTTCTACACACTTGCATGCTGTTAGATATTTAGATTTTTCCCCTGCACTTTCCTTCAAAATTTGCTAGGCCATGCAAGCTAAAAAGCAACATAAGTACAGAGTAGACTTGGAATCAGAGCAGTTTGACTGGCTTTCAAGGATCAGAAAAACCATGGGTAAGGACATGCAAGACACAACAAGTATTTTTGCAAATGGCCATCCTCTTCAGAATTGTAAGCCTGACCCCATTCTCTTTTTTTTTTTTTTTTTTTGAGACGGAGTCTCGCTCTGTCGCCCAGGCTGGAGTGCAGTGGCCAGATCTCAGCTCACTGCAAGCTCCGCCTCCCGGGTTTACGCCATTCTCCTGCCTCAGCCTCCCGAGTAGCTGGGACTACAGGCGCCCGCCACCTCGCCTGGCTAGTTTTTTGTATTTTTTTGTAGAGACGGGGTTTCACCGTGTTAGCCAGGATGGTCTCGATCTCCTGACCTTGTGATCCGCCCATCTCGGCCTCCCAAAGTGCTGGGATTACAGGCTTGAGCCACCGCGCCCGGCCGACCCCATTCTCTTTGAAATCCCTTTCCTTACACGGAGGCTGAAGTCCTCTGCCATCTATCAGAGACCTCAAACCTAGGTCATCATACACACATGTATACACATGAACTCAAGTCAACAGTCAACACTAAGGAAAGCCTTAAAAGAGTTGTCTTTGTGAAAAGAGGTAAAGGAACCCATAGGAAAGGGGTGGGCTGGGCTGGGGTCAGTGGGAAGAATCTACATCTACATCTATGGCAAGGGACTTAGAAGGAAGCCACCAGTGTTCTATTTGTCCAACGTCCAGAGCCCTTCTGGTAATAACTTAAGGGTCAGGCAGTGGCTAAGAGTCAGCCCGAGAACCCAGTGATGTTCTTGGGTGAGTGGAGAACTGGGGTGCTGGAGAAATACAGCAAACAAGGGTTCCCTTTCCAACCAAGGAGGTAGGTGCAGGCACACAGGAAGAAGTCACCTTGAGGGGAGACAGGTAGGGCATATCTAGTGAGTCTGGGGATCGCATTAGAAATTAGAGGAGAGTTTCAAGAACAATCCTGCAGGGTCCCTGTCTCATTTTCCCTCCGGAGCCAGACTACCTGGGTTCGAATCCCAGCTGTGCCATTGTGTGACCTGGGCTTGCCACTGAACCTCTCAGTGCCTGGGTTTTCCCACTTGTAAAATGGGGATGGTAATAGCACTCACCTAACAGAGTTGTTAATGAAAGGCTTAAATGTCAATTAATGCAATTAAATGTAATCAATGTCAAGTGCTTTAAATAGTGCTTAGGACATACTAAGGACCATATTCAGTGTTAATAATTATTTCTGATCTAGTGCTGAAGAAACATGTTTAGGTTTTAAAACACAAGTGACTGCAATGAAAGGGGCCATACCAAAAAAACAAAAAACAAAAAACAAAATAACAAAAAACAAACAAACAAAAAACAAACAAAGAGCAAAATCCTTGGCTTGGGAGAATTCTCATACTTGTGCAATAAGGACCTTTCCTTTAACTTCAGCAGTGGAGGTGTTGGAAGAAGGTGATGGCTGAGATCAAGCTAGGAAAAGAATGCCAATGTCAGGCCACAGCCAGCTGGTGTCCTCCAAAGTGACAGCAGGGGATGCTGCAGGAACAAATGCAGGCTGAGCTATATCCCTGCTGCCTCACAGGAAGACTTTCTGTGTTTCACAGAGAATACTGGCTGCTCTGCATTCCTGGGATAGGAATTTGTTTTTAGCAATTTTGTAATAGGGTTGATAAAACTACTTCTCTCTATTGTTAGGTCTTATAGCCTTTTGTTGTTGCTGTTGTAGACCTAAGCTATTGAGCAGCTGGCCCCTGAAGCATGAGGCCTGTCAAACCCAGAGGCGGAGTGCTCCCATCTTTGAGGGCAATTCTGCTCAAATTCTTGAGAGCAACTACAAGGGTCTTGGAAGCTTTTGGAATGCAAGATAAGGTGAAACCCCTAAGGGGAGACTGAGGCCCTCATCACTCACGGTGACAAACTCACAGACTCTGTGACTTGTCTGACATTGCTCTGGGGAAGGCAGGGCTGGGACACTGTTGGTTCCCAGGCTCAGACAGGACAGTTAGATGTTTGGTCAAGGGAGTTAGAATAACCAATTCTAGGTCCAGCACAGCCATGATTTTGTCCAACATGTAAGCATTAGTAAACACCCAAAATAACTTTAGTCCCAAGAAGATTCCAGAAATGGTAAAAGTTAGGTTCAAAGTGTAGCAGGATAAAAGGAAAAGCTATTTCAGGGTCTCTGTTAATGAGGACATCAACCAAAGTTTTCCCAGAAAAGGCTTTTCAAATGGCTTCAAAGTTTTTAAAATTAATTAACATTTTACATTTAGCATCCCACGAATTTCACATCTGCCACTGATTTTCTTACTAATTAGAAAAGCTGTTGGTGGAGGAATTGTTAGGAGATGTTTGCACAGCACAAATTAGGGCATAATTAGAAGGCAGGGTGTATGCTAATGAGCAGCAAGGCTGATCTATCAGCATTTACACCAGCGGAAGGCTATTCCTCCTCTTGGTTCTTTGAGCTATTTTCTGTCAGAATCCTAGATGGGTGTAGATATAAATCCCCTTTGATAGTTTGTTGAGAGTTGTTTGAAACTATGCAATATTCAGAGAGAAGACTTACCTTCAGAAGTCTGTTAGCCTCAAAATCCAAAGGAGAATACTAGAGCCACCTAAAACCTGTTCTCAGGTGTAATCAGGTGAGACCTCGTACCACTTCCATAACTATCTGATAGTTAGATTTTAGAATACTGTAGGTAAACATCTGAAAGCATCTCTTCTCTTTGTGAAATCCCTAGACAAATTGGTAGGTAGCCCCAGCTATCATGGAGAACATAGCAGGGGTCCAACTTATTATTCTGTGGCTCCAGCTGCAGTTCCCATCATCATCACCCAGCCATTTTGTCTTTAAGATCTTACTCAGGCACCGAAAACAGCCTGCTAATTCAATATAGAACAGATAGGGAGTATGATCTATATACCGAACACACAGTAATTTGTCATAGAAAATAACAGTGAAATGGAAGGTGTTTCACCTGCCCACAAGAAAGTAACTATTTTATTGAAGAAATAAAACACACACTGAAAGCCAATGGCAGACAGGCTATGAATAGTTGTCAAAATGAGGAAACTGTGAAGGTTTCTGAAGCCAGATACCCTGCCCCAGCCTCAGAAGGTAGCCATGATATTGATGAAAACCTGTAGCCCTTGAAACAATGTAGACACAGTGAGATCCCTGTTGTCATGTGGTTTTGATTGCTTTGAATGCTTTGTAGAAAGAAATCCCCATGGCATAGGTCATGTCAGAGGTTATGACTTAGGGTTCCCAGATGACACCAGTATGTTGTTAAAACAAAAATTGCCATTTCCCCCTCTTGGAAAATCCCTGTCCACTGTCATCCAGACCTTCCTGCAGCCATCTGCAACCTCCACAGACACTTCCTGATTATCCAAGCCTGTGAGTCTTCCCTCCAGCTTTATGGGTTTGGCTAACTCATGACAAGATTCTTCAGTCCAACGTGTGTCAGGAAGTTCTCAGCAATCACTTCAGCCTGCTTACCCACATCAGGTATGCACCAATATTGTATACACCTGATCATTCCTTAGGCCAGGGGTTGCAAATCAAAGCTCACAAAGGCCAGGGAAGTGATAAATGATTGTGAAAATGCTGGCAAGCTAGAGGACACAAGCCCCTTCTACAGAAATCAGCCACCACTTGGTTCTAGCCACATGGGAATATGGACATAGCATTGTCAGATCTTTCTGATTTTTCAACAGAAACTCAAACACTGGATCTGTACAGAAAATTTACCCATTTTGAAAATGTTAACAACAAATTCAAAACTTAAAAAACCTGCAAGTCAAGCAAAAATCACACACACACACACACGCAAAACTCATGCTACATTTATTTTACATGTGGCTTAGATTGCAGCTTCTATAGGTTGATGATCCCAATCTCAAGAGATGTAAACCGAAAATGCCAACAGGATTTAGAGATGGGCGATTTTGGGGTCAGATGAAGGAGTCATAGGAGACTAAAAGAAGAAGCACCATGACAGCCAGGTATGGTGGCTCATGCCTGTAATCCCAGCACTATTGGAGGCTGAGGTGGGCAGATCACCTGAAGTCAGGAGTTCGAGACCAGCCTGGCCAACATGGTGAAACCCCATCTCCACTAAAAATACAAAAAATTAGCTGGGCATGGTGGCAGGCACCTGTAATCCCAGCTACTTGGGAGGCTGAGGCAGGAGAATCACTTGAACCCAGGAGGCGGCAGTTGTAGTGAGCTGAGATTTCGCCGTTGCACTCCAGCCTGGGCCACAGAGTGAGACTCCATTTCAAATAAATAAATAAATACATAAATAAAATAAAAAGAAGAAGAAAAGAAGCATCATGACAAATTTTCTGCTTTGTACTAAAGACATGATATCTGGTCCCCTCTTTATTATTCATTTTTACCGTTCAAAAATTGGAGATTTAAAAAATTATGAAATGCTTTTATGAATATATGAATATATTATCTTAATCTATTCCCATAGTAACTCTCCATGTCCCTAGAAAGCTATTCCTGGCTATTCCTGCATGTATATGCAGGAAAAATGATGTTACATGTTGGGATAGAGGTAAATGAATCCCTCAGGCAAAACAATTTTTAAAACTCAGGAATTGTAACACATATCATTTTTTAGATCTAATAGAGTGATATTCTGCTAAAAGAACATTTACTCTCTGAAGACATATCTGCAGCTGAATGATGCCTTTAGGAACTAGAAGTGCCTCATTTTTTACCAACAGCTTGTACATAAAGTAAAATTACACTGGAATTCCAGAGATAGTTATTAAATGTTCCTTCTGGTACGATAGTGAGGGGATGCATCTAAAATAATATACATCTTTTTGTACAATATTTTAAAGGGAAACGGTTGCTTTAAAATTTTATAGTGATCACAATTACACCTCAGAAAAAAGGGATTTATTTTATTTATTTATTTTTTTGAGATGAAGTCTCACTCTGTTACACAGATTGGAGTGCAGTGGCATGATCTCAGCTCACTGCACCCTCTACCTCCCAGGTTCAAGCGATTCTCCTGCCTCAGCCTCCTGAGTAGCTGGGACTACAGGCATGCACCACCACGCCTGGCTAATTTTTGTATTTTTAGTAGAGACGGGGTTTCACTATATTGGTCAGGCTGGTCTTCAACTCCTGACCTCGTGATCCTCCCAGAGTACTGGGATTACAGGTGTGAGCCACCATGACCGGCCTTCTGGTAATTTTTAAATACTCTTTCACATTAAAAAAAATTAAGCTAATTTATATTCAGCAAAAGTTCACCCTGTTTAGTGTACAGTTTTGTGAGTTTTGACGGAACACATACAGTTGTATAACCTCTGATGCCCTGTGTTGACATTGGAAGTAAAATATAAAGACAGTCTCAAACCTAGATCCATTAATTACTTCAATGTAATATTTTCACTTATTCAGCCACTTCACATCCTATTAATGCAGTAGGCATTGGTCCTAAACTCCTGGCCTCAAGGGATCCTCCCACCTCAGCCTCCCAAAGCGATGAGATTACAGGTGTGAGCCATCATGACTGACCTATTAATGTTCTAGGCATTGGGAATACAAAGGAACAGAAACACAACCCCTGACAACAACCAGCTCTTTGTTTTGGAGAGGAGCCAGACACCTACAAGTTAGAATGTCATAAGGTAGCTGCTATAAAGGATTTCTGTACAGCTATCACGCCCACTTATTCATTTAACTAATCTAATCTGACCAACCCATCAGTACCGGGTCTACTGCTACATGTTGAGCGTGCAACTGTGGACAAGAGAGCCCCTCAAACTCACAACCTTGCTGTGGAAACAAACAGGTGAACAACTAAGTACAGCACAGAGCATTTTCTGTTGGAGAAGGGCAGAGATTTGTGGAGTCACATGGAAGGAGCACTCAGCGTCCACTCAGGGTGGGGCCTGTGCAAAGTTACATCTTCAGCTGAGAGTGTACGGGAAGACACGCTCTGAGAGGCGTGCAGGCTCTTGTTGAATTCCCTTTGTGACTCCTCCAGCATAGCCCAATTCTGGAAGGGGTTGAGGAAAACTGCACAGGGTGATAAAATAGTTGCTTAGTAGGTTGATTTATGACTAGTTAATGATGGAGAAAATGTGTGAGAGAGCATTTAGACAGAACTACAATCTGAGGGTGCTTCTGTTTTTCATGCTCCAATCAGGCATAGAAAAATGGCTGTCCTGCTGACAGGGAGTCTGTGCTGCCACGGATCCATGTGGTGGCAACGCCAGGAAAGTCATTTATTAGTAGGGGGAGGACAGAGAGCAGGCCTGGGTGTCTGGTACCAGCTGCCCCACCCAGGCCCCACTGGCCCAGCTCCAGGTGCTGACAGCCAGAGGCTGAGCTTGTGATGAAGTAGACATTGGCAGGCCAGTTCCCAGCCAGCCAGCCACGGGGTGCTGAGATAAGCAGGTCTAATGGGCTGCCTGGTTACCCTATCAATCTCCAGGCAGGCAGGCAATGTTCAGAAGGCGGCCAGAGCAAAAGGCCCCTGGACTGGAATGCTTGGTTTTGTCTAACTCCACTGGTCTGGTCTTCCGTATCCTCGATCATACTGGCTGGTGTTCATGGGCTAACAAGGGGGAAAGTTAATATAAATGATCAGAAATTTATTGGTTTGAATGTTTATTCCCTGCTCCCTCCCCACCCCTCTATTACAAATTAATGGGACTCTCCACCACAAGCCAATGACTTGCCTTCAGTTCTCCTTTACCCCTGGCCGCACCTTCACAGTCTCATCTGTTTTCCTGTACATCTAGATGCTGGATGCTTTTTATAAAGTCAGCCTTGGAAACAAATCGACCAGGGGTTCTCAGCCTCAGCGGCTCTATTGACATCTTGGCTTACAGAATTCTGTGTTGTGGGAACTGTCCTGTGAATTACAGGGTGTTTAGGAGCATCCCCAACCCTACCCCACTAGGTATCACTAGCATCCACTCTAGTTGTAGCAACCAAAAATGTTGCCAGATCTTACCAATGTCCCCTAGCAGGCAAAATTGCATCTTGTTGAGAAACTCGGTGCTAGACCTGGGTTCTAATTCGCTTCTGCCTCTTAACAAGTTACTTAGCCTCTCTCAGACCCAATTTCCTTCTCCATAATATATCTTCTATGTTTGTTATAAAAATTAGAAAAATGAAAGTTGGTTAATTCCTGGCATGCGGTATGCCTTCCAAGTGTAGCTGATAGTACCATTTTAGTACTCTGTGAATTTTCCTAATTTATTTGTGATTCCAGATTTCTAGTGACCAAACAGTTCAAGGAGGATTGAAGAACTGACAGAAATTTCCTTGGCCCCATAGCCTGCCACGCGAGGAAGCTTGGCTTGGGTTGTATCACCTAAAAGTATGGTTCGGGGTCTTTGCCTGGGAAAGCTGCTATTTTCAACATTCCTGCAAAATGGGATCAGCAGCCTTCTGGGCATAAAGAGACTTCTTCCTGGTCACTTCTGACTCTGGGCTTTGAACTGCCTCCTTCACTTCCCATGATGAGCATGTAGGTCACGGGTGATTTCTGAAGCCAAGATTTGAATTCCTCCGCAGTTGAGATTCAGAACTTGAATCCAAACTGATTTAGCAGTAGAGTATTTGAAAAGGGGAAACTATTTGAAAGGGGAAAACTATTTCTTGGAATAAGTTGTAATTTTGAGGGGAAAAAAATGCCCTTTTAGGGTTGTTGAACATGGTTTAAGGGATGTCTTGCCTCTACCTCCACCATCCTAACGCATACACGCTTCTCCTTCTTATTCTGAAAATATACACAATTTTGTACAAGTACATTGACAGATGTTCTTCAAGAAACCAATGTTCTTTTGGCTGGTTTATAAGAAAATAAAATTAGCAGCATGAAAGAGGAGACACAGTTTACAGTTTGTCAGAAGTATGAGGTGGCCGGACATGGTGGTTCACACCTGTAATCCCAACACTTTGGGAGGCCAAGGTGGGCAGATCACCTGAGGTCAGGAGTTTGAGATCAACCTAGCCAACATGGCGAAACCCCATCTCTACTAAAAATACAAAAATTAGCTGGGTGTGGTGGCAGGTGCCTGTAATCCCAGCTACTCGGGAGGCTGAGGCAGGAGAATCTTTTGAACCCCAGGGGGCAGAGGTTGCACTGAGCCAAGATCACGCCACTGCACTCCAGCCTGGGCGACAAAGCAAGACTGTCTCAAATAAATAAATAAATAAATAAATAAATAAATAAATAAATAAAATGTATGAGGTGACAAGTTGCCCTTTCTTCTTCCTATTACCCTCTCTCTCATGTTTTCCTTTTATTTCTTTTCCTTCCTCCTTCCCTCCATCCCTCCCTCCCTCCTTCCCTTCCTCCCTCTCTCTTTTCTTTCTTTGAAAATCCTCTGTTCTAGGACCTGCCATGCATGACGATAGTTGCAGAGCTGGGACATAATAATCGGTCTGAATAAGAACCGCAAAATTAATTTTTCCATCATACTGGAGTGAGCCACATGTCAAAAACAAGTGTACACTTCAGTTGTGTACAAATTTGGGTCCAAGTTTTACTCTTTGGAAGAATAAGCATATCAGGTACCTAGGATCCAAAGAGGAGTAAGGTGGTCTTTACAACCAAGTGGAGAATCTAACAGGAAGGAATTAGATCATAGATTTGTGCAGATTAAGTTAGAAAATTGACAGAAAGGAGACTATAACAGTGTTTGCACAGAGTGAGTGGTCAACACATTTTAGGAGAAAGAGAAGAGGAAGCAGAAAAGAGGAAGGAAGGAAGGCAGGAGGGAGGCAGGAAAAGATTAAGGAAAGAGGGAGGAAAGAAGCAAGGAAGGAAGAAAGAAGTCAGAACCCTGTAGGATGGTATATGTCAAATGAAAAATGAGTGGAATAGGCAATTCTTTAGGAATTCAGAGAAGGTTCCAGGTCATGGGTTAGTCCGAGAAAATTTCTCAAGGTAAACAGGGAATGTATGAAACGTCAAATAGTTGAGTAGAAACAGAGGCCTCACTTTACTCAATAACTTAAATATTTCTAAGAGATTCTATTAAACACAAATTTTTTCAAATGTCTATAATTCTCTTCTGAGTTCCTCAAAATATCAAGATGATGCAGGAAAACAAAAAACATTGTCTCTTAGTGTCTTAAACCACGTATTTTTAGAACACGTGAGCATGAGATTTGCCTATGTAGTAGATATCCCATGTATTTGAGGGAGACCAAGGCACGTCTAGGAAAGCGCACAGCTGTCTTCGCTAGAGGTAACCAGAAAAAGCCGGAGATGTGCCCTTGTTTACCTACTCTAAGCTGGTGGTCATGAATTTCTATCAATGTGGGGTTGTGCATTCTGCTAGGTAAGTAGTAATTTCTTATATTATTCCTAAGTTTACCTCTTTTGGACTCTTAGATTGGTATCTGAATCCCTAAAATATCGTGTTTTCCATATGAAGAAAAACAGATTCAACTCCATGTCTTTCATTTACCTGTTGGCCAGCACTGTAGGTTCTTTCTCAGATATGTACTTAGGATCAACTGGGATCAAATCTTCATTTCCATTTAGGGCAAGAGCTTCCTGGACCTTAGCATATTTGAGAAAGTGAGATGACAATAGGGCTGGACCAAGAAATATGAGGCTCCATGCAAGGTGAACAACTTGATATCCCTTCAAACTGATAAATTATTTGTATATTTGTTTAACGTTCATTTAGTAAGGGTGAGGAGATATTGATTATTTTTATTAATCAAAGTTGTATACTTCTTACTTAATGCTCAAAATTAAAACATTATTACATGGAAAGTATGAATTTACTTCATTTTCTTTTTATTTTGTTGTAATCATCTTAGAATTTCCATTTTCTGGACTAATTTCTTGGACAACATATTCAGGTATCTAAATGTTAGATAATAAAATAATTCCATTTTCAACAAATAGTATTGTCTCATACATTAGTTAAATTAAATTAATTAATCTATTTATTTTTGAGACAAAGTCTTGCTCTGTTGCCCAGGCTAGAGTGCAGTGGCATGATCTTGGCTCACTGCCACCTTTGCCTCCTGCCTCCTGGGTTCAAGCAATTCTTGTGCCTCAGCCTCCCGAATAGCTGGGGTTACAGGCGCATGCCACCACAGCAGGCTAATTTTTGTATTTTGAGTAGAGATAAGGTTTCACCATGTTGGCCAGGTTGGTCTCCAACTCCTGACCTCAAGTGATCTGCCCACTTCAGCCTCCCAAAGTGCTGGGATTACAGGCGTGAGCCACCACACACAGTCTAATATTTTGATTTTAGAAAAATATTAACTAGCTGGTTTCAGGATTTGTACTGGGCAGACAGCGTTTTGGGAGGAATGGTTTTTATAGTTCCACTTGAGATGTCTACTTTGTTGAAAGCAGTACCTACTTGTATTTTAGCAGGTGATCTACAATCCAGATAGATACCCAAGTTGACAGGTATGTTTCTAATTCATTTTGCCCAGTTGGACTGCCAATGGATCCCGCTCTGGATGACAGACCTGGGCACTGACTCTGCAGATCCCAGTGCCTGTTACCTGAGGGCTCTTCTCTGGCCATCGCTTGAGGACTCGCTATATGGGAATTGTTCATGAAAGACTGAGCTTCCAGAGGCTTCTCTTTACAGATCTTTAAACATAAAATTGAGTATACATTTATTGGAAAGACATCTTTAGGAACAGGATAAAGATAATTCCATTAGGATCCTATCACATTTTTCCATGGTTTAAAATTTCAGTTAAATCTCCCAATGTGTAGCTTTTCTTTTCAAAATTTTATTACTCATCTCATTCCTTTTAGGGTTTACTCATCCTTCTCTCATTCTGCTCTGCTCTTACTTTGTCGTCTACTTTATAATCTATGATAACTGGACTATAAGATGTAAGGACAGACCTTAATTTCAGAAACTTAGGGTGACCTTAGTTTCTAGGTTACTTTTAAAATCCTCTGTAAAGTACAGGGGAAGTGGGACAAATTGTACCTCTGACCTTAGAAAATTACTCAAAAATTTCCCTACAGGTCTTTTAGATTCCTACATTCCCACGATTTGTCCCCTACTTGTTGCTGATCTCACCTTCTATCGCTTGGCCCCATTCACTCAATATTAGCCATAGTGGATTTCTTGCTGTTCCTGAAATATGACAAGCTCATTCCCACCTCAGGTTTTTTGCATTTTTGCTCTTTCCTTGGTCTGGAATACTGTTTCCAGATCTCTACCTGGTTTATTCTCTCACTTCTTCTAGATATCGGTTCAAGTGTTACTTCCTCAGAAAGGCCTTTTGTAACCACCCATTTAAATAAGTCACCAGCTCTACTATCATTCTCTAGCCCCTTACTTAACTTATACTTTATTTCTTATCACTATTTGATTTAGATATTTATCTTTGTCAATTATTTTATTCACTAGAATATAAGCTTACCTAGACAAATTTTTATCTGTTTTTTTTATAATACTAATATACTCTAATCTCTGTAGTCCAAAAGAGGTAAGTATAGGAACAATAGAAGAGTTACTGCTTACATAGTAGGTAGTGGCTTAAAGAACCTACAACTCCACGTTGAGAGAAATTCATGGCCACCAGCTTAGCATAGATAAACAAGGGACATTGTGATGTTTGAAGGTAAATCTCTAGCTCTTTCTGATTCCTGGCTCAGAGTAGAGGCTTAAGAATATGCAGTGTTGTATAACTGGTTAAATGCTTCAAAGTAAGAGTTGGGAATAGACAACTAGGGAAATTCTGCCAATATCATATTGACAAGGGGGAATGTTTAGGTGAGTAATTGGCTTGTCTCTGTTTTTTACTTTTCATTGGAGAGAATCTGGAAGACATGAAAACAAATCAGAATTTTTACTAGTGGAAATTGTACCGAATCATGGCAGATGTACTCTACTTTCCAAAGTGACTCTGTTGGCAAAAATGTAGAGAAGCTTGAGTTAACAGCTGTCATCAGGGCCCCAGGCAAAGTTGCAGAGAAGGTCAAGCTTGCATTCTGCATTCCACCACCGTCTTCAACTCCATTTATTGTACTCTAGCTATTGAATTTTCTCATACTGCCATCTGCTTTCCAAGCCCTTTCATCTCTGACTGCTCTACTGATCTGCACAGAGATTTATCTTGTTTCTTCTTCACTGAGCTAGAGTTCCAATCCCCTAAGTTCTCATCAATAGCCTGTATCCCAATTGATTCAAACATTTATATTAAAGGGTGAATGAGGCCTAAAGAAAGTGTGCAGTTTGAAATATGGTCCATTGCCTCATTTATTCTTCTAGCACCTGAGAGTCATAAAATTAGGATTACTGTCTCACACACATCCATTTCCACCCCTAAGCTTTTTTGGTAAAGTCAGCCATGTAAGCTAGGGGGAGGTAAACAAAGCCTTGCTTAGGTGGACATCATCAGCGAACAATCGTGGCCCTCTACATGCTAAGAGTCTCGCATACATCTTTTCTTCATGTACAATCTTTCATATTTTTCTGATCTGACCAAAGCAAAAAATGATTTTAAACAAAGGGATTTCCTAGCCACCATAATTTTCATGGTCTTGTGGCATAGGCTACAGAAAACAAACTCTATGAATTAACAAAATAGTTAAAGAGTAAGAGTTACTTAGAGTCACCTTGACCTGGAACCAGAGCAGAGATCCCCCTTCTCACTTTGCCATTAAAGGATTTTATCCTTAATCTTGGATTTCAGGGGAAAGTCTGGATTCCCACTCCCCTGACAAGCAGTGGTGATGAGTAGGACTGATTTCTGCATTTATGTAACCTTCCCTAGAGGTTCCTGGGATTGCTAAGGGGAGAGAACCCCAGAAAAAGACTGGGCTTTCTCTTCATTTTCCTCAGAGTCCTCATAATTTGGTGTATAAATGATAAGACTGACATCATTTGTCTCCTGAGTTGCTTAAATTTGAAAAAGGCAGTTCTTTAAACAGCAGGGCAAGTGTCCAATGGCAGCCCCAGACAAAAGGGAGAATTGAGTTTCAACAAAGAGCCTTGCAGCAGTGACTTTAAATATAGTGCAGTTGGATGCCAGCAATGAACATAGGCCACTGTGCCTTTTGCCTTGGATTTAAAGCAGACCTTGGCCAGGCACAGTCACTCATGCCTGTAATCCCAGCACATTGGGAGGCTGAGGTGGGTGGGTCACTTGAAGTCAGGAGTTTGAAACTCGTCTGGTCAATTTGATGGAACCCCATCTCTCCTAAAAATATAAAAATTAGCTGGGTGTGGTGGCGCATGCCTGTAGTCCCAGCTACTCGGGAAGCTGAGGCACTAGAATCACTTGAATCTGGGAGGTGGAGGTTGCAGTAAGCCAAAATTGCGCCACTGCACTCCAGCCTGGGCAGCAGAATAACACTGACTCAAAAAATAAAATGAAATAAATAAAGTAGAACTAAGATAAACATTTCTAGGGATAGGGCCCAGGAATCTGTATTTTTAATGAACACCCTAGGTGATTGTGATATGCATCCAGATCTGAGATCACTGCCTGGAAGTTCTTCTCCTGGTGGAGCACACAAGGAGATGTGTGGGCTGGTCCTCAGAATCAGAACTCTGCATGATCTTCCATGTGGGGCTTACAGTATGCAGGAGGTCTTGCATGCTGTGGAGGAGCCGTGGGACAGTCTTAAGAAAATGTTTTTAAAAATCAACTTCATTGAGGTATGATTTGTAAATCATCAATTTTACTGTACAGTTTGATGAGTTTTGAAAAAATATATACATCTGTGTAACAATCACCCCAATCATGATACAGAATGTTTGCAGCACACATAAAAGTTGTTACGTCCTACTTTGCAGTCAATCCTCCTACCACCCAGACCCACACACTAGACAACTACTATTCTTTTTTGTTTCAGTATAGTTTTATTTTTTTCCTTGAAATTTACATAATGGAATCACACAGTGTATATTCTTTTGTATCAGTCTCCTTTTGCTTAGTGTGATGTTTTTGATAATAATCTATGTTGCATATATCAGAGAGAGAGAGAGAGAGACAGAAAGATTGACTTATTTTAAGGAACTGGCTCACACAATAAAATGGCTTGGTGAGTCTTAAATCTGATGCAGTAAGCTGGAGAATCAGGGAAGAGCTGCAATTCAAGCCCAAAGGCAATCTGCTAGCAGAATTCCTTCTTGCTCAGGGGAAGTCAACTTTTGTTCTATTAACTACTATACTGATTAGATGAGGTCCACCCATATTTTATAGGTCAAAGTTCACCATTTTATGCTGGGATAACTGGCTAACCATATGAAGAAGATTGAAACTGGACCTCTTTCTTACACCATATACAAAAATCAACTCAAGATGGATTAAAGACTTAAACATAAAACCCAAAACTATAAAAACCCTGGAAGATAACCCAGGCAAACCATTCTACACATAAGAACTGGCAACGATTTCATGACAAAGATGCCAAAAGCAATTGCAACAAAAGCAAAAATTGACAAATGGGATCTAATTAAACTAAAGAGCTTCTGCACAGCAAAAGAAACTATCAACAGCATAAACAGACAACCTACAGAGCAGGATAAAATATTTGCACACTATGCACTTGACAAAGTTCTAATATTCAGCATCTATAAGGAACTTAAATAAATTTACAAAAAAAAAAAAAAAAACAACCCCATTAAAAAGTGGGCAAAGGACATGAACAAATACTTTTCAAAAGAAGACATATATGTGGCCAGTAAGCATATGAAAAAGCTCAATATCACTGATCGTTAGAGAAATACAAATCAAAACCACAATGAGATACCATCTCACACCAGTCAGAATGGCTATTACTAAAAAGTCAAAAAATGACAGATGCTGGTGAGGTTGTGGAGAAAAGGAAACATATACTTTGTTGATGGGAACTTTGTTGGTGGGAGTGTAAATTAGTTCGTTGTGGACAGCATTGTGGCCATTCCTTAAAGAACTAAAAACAGAAATACCACTTGACCTAGCAATATCATGACTGGGTATATACCTAAAGAAATATAAATAGTTTTGTCATAAAGACATGCATGTATATGTTTAGTGCAGCACTATTCACAATAACAAAGACATGGAATCAACCTAAATGCCCATCAATGATAGACTGAATAAAGAAAATGTGGTACACATACACTATGGAATACTATGCAGCCACAAAAAAGAATGAGATCGTGTCCTTTGCAGGGACACGGATGGAGCTAGAGGTCATTATCCTTAGCACACTAACCCAGAAAAAGAAAACCAAATACCACACATGCTCACTTATAAGTGGGAGCTAAATGATGAGAACACATGGACACAAAGAGGGGAACAATAGATAGTGGGGCCTATCAGAGGGTGGAGGGTAGGAGGAAGGAGAGGAGCAGAAAAAATAACTATTGGGTACTAGGCTTAGTACCTGGGTGATGAAATAATCTGTACATGAAACCCTCATGACACAAGTTTATCTATGTAACAAACCTGCGCATGTACCCCTGAACCTAAAATGAAAGTTAGAAAAGCCCAAGTCCCCCATTTTAAATGTTAATCTCATTTACTAATACCCTCACAGAAACATCTAGAATAATGACCAAATAATTGAGCACTATGTCTCAGCCAAATTGACACATAAAATTAACTATCATGCACACACCAAGGCCCCTTGTTAAAAATGCTACACTGTTCCCACTTGGGAAAATGTATTACCTTGGGACCTTTGTCAAAAATCAATTTATCATATATGCAAAAATCAATTTACCATATATGTCTGGGTCAATTTTTGCACTGTCTATTCCATTGATTTATATCTCTATTCTTATATTCACACAACTGCCTGATTTCTCTAGTTTTGCAGCAAATCTTAAAAGGTGTAAATTTAACTTTGATCTTTTCCAAAATTATTCTGGCTTTTCTCTGTCCTTTGCATTTCTATGCACATTTTAGAATTAGCATACCAATGTCTCAAAAAATAAAATCCTGCCAGGCATTTGACTGGTATTGAAGTTACAGATCAATTTGGGGACCACTGACATCATAAGTATACTGAATTTTTCAATTCATATATATACACAGTTTATTTCTCTACTTTTCAGGTCATCTTCAACTTTTCTCAGTAATATTTTGTAGTTTTCGGTGTATAAGTCTTACACAAGTTGTGTTAAGTCGATTCTAGGTTGTTTGGCTTTTTGATGCAATTGTAAAATTTTTCTAATATTTTACTATACAAGTATTCATTGCTAATATATAGAAAAGTAATTTATTTTTACTCACCTTGTACACTGAGGCTTTGCAAAATTTGCATTCAGTTCTAGTAGCTCATTTTGTAGATTCCTTAGAGTTTTCTGTGTACACAATTATGCCATTTGTGAGTAAAGACAATTTTAATCTTAGTGAAGGCAGTAATTCTTTCACTATTATATAGAATGTTAACTATAAGCTTTTATTTATTGATTGATTTGTTTATTTATTATTATTATACTTTAAGTTCTAGGGTACATGTGCATAACGTGCAGGTTTGTTATACTTGTGCCATGTTGGTGTGCTGCACCCATCAACTCGTCAGCACCCATCAACTCGTCATTTATATCAGGTATAACTCCCAATGCAATCCCTCCCCCCTACCCCGTCCCTGTGATAGGCCCCGGTGTGTGATGTTCCCCTTCCCGAGTCCGAGTGATCTCATTGTTCAGTTCCCACCTATCAGTGAGAACATGCGGTGTTTGGTTTTCTGTTCTTGCGATAGTTTGCTGAGAATGATGGTTTCCAGCTGCATCCATGTCCCTACAAAGGACACAAACTCATCCTTTTTTATGGCTGCATAGTATTCCATGGTGTATATGTGCCACATTTTCTTAATCCAGTCTGTCACTGATGGACTGGGGTTTTTTGGGTTGATTCCAAGTCTTTGCTATTGTGAATAGTGCCACAATGAACATATGTGTGCATGTGTCTTTATAGCAGCATGATTTATAACCCTTTGGGTATATACTCAGCAATGGGATGGCTGGGTCATATGGTACATCTAGTTCTAGATCCTTCAGGAATTGCCATACTGTTTTCCATAATGGTTGAACTAGTTTACAATCCCACCAACAGTGTAAAAGTGTCCCTATTTCTCCACATCCTCTCCAGCAACTATAAGCTTTTCTTAGCTGCCTTCTATCATGTTAAGAATGTTACTTTTTTCCTAGTTGACTGAAACCTTTCATTCATAAATGTGTATTAAGTTTTTTAAAATGCTTTTACATTATCTATTCATATGTGATTTTCTCTTTTATTGTCTCATTATGGTGCATTACACTGATTGTTTTACCAAATCAATCTTTTATTCCTGGAATAAACCCCACATGGTCATGATGTAGTATAATCTATATGTACTGCTAGCTCTAGTTTGCTAAAGTTTTATTAAATACTTTTTTGCTTCTACTTCCACAGGGAATACTAATCTGTAATTTTCTTTTCCTTCAATGTATTTGTCTGGTTTTAATATCAAGGTAATGAGTCAAAAATATTCCCTGCTGTTCTATTTTCTGAGTTTGTGTGGGATTGGTATTATTTCTTCCTTAAATGTTTAACAGAGTTCACTAGTAAAGCCATCTTGACTGGAGGTTTTCTTCGAAGGAAGTTTTTTTGTTGCTGTTGTTGTTCTTTGTTGCTTGTTTTGATTTTTAAAATCACACATTCAATCTATTTATTAGATGTAGTGCTCTGCTACATATAGGACTTTCCAGATTTTTATTTTTTCTTGTGTCAATTTTGATAATTTATATCTTTTATGGAATTTGCCTATTTCTTCTACATTGTCAAACTTATTATCATAGAATTGTTCATAATATTCTTATTATCTTTGAAAGTGGCCATCGAATTTACAGGAATAATGACAATTTCATTCCTGATATTGGTGTTTTATGGTCTTTCTTTTTCCTTTTTCTTGGTCATCCTGGGGTTTATCAACTTTATATATCTTTTCAAATAACTAATTTTGTTTTCACGAATTTTTTCTATTGTTTGTTTTATTTTTATTTTTCTTAAATTTCTGCTCCCATTTTTGCTACATTTTAAATTCTACTTTGAGTTTAATTTGCTTTTCCTTCTTTCTTTCTTTTTTTTTTTTTTTTTGAGACAGAGTCTTGCTCTGTCGCCTAGGCTGGAGTGCAAGCTCCGCCTCCCTGGTTCATGCCATTCTCTTGCCTCAGCCTCCCGAGTAGCTGAGACTACAGGTACCTGCCACCATGCCTGGCTAATTTTTTTTTGTATTTTTAGTAGAGACGGGGTTTCACTGTGTTAGCCAGGATGGTCTCGATCTCCTGACCTCATGATCTGTCCGCCTCGGCCACCCAAAGGCTGGTATTACAGGCACGAGCCATGGTACCCAGCCTACTTTTCTTTTTATAGCTTCTTAATGTGGAAAGATATAATTATTTTAAATGTTACTTCTTTTCTAATGTAAACATTAAAATCTAAAAATTTACTACTTAGCACTGCTTTAGCTACATCCACAAGTTTTGTTATTTTGTTTTCATTGTCATTTATTCAAACTATTTTAAAATTTATTTTGTAATTTCTTCTTTGACCCAGAGATATGCACACAAAGATATAAACATGTAAGAAAATGAAATCATACTTTCTTTGTATTTATAACCTGTGTTTTTACTTAATAATATCAAGAACATCTTTCCACTAAATAATTTTCTGCAGCATCATTTTTAATGAGTGTGTAGTTTTGCACATTATAGATATATCATACAAAATTTATTTAAACCAAGCCCCTATTAACTTGGTAGTTTCTAATTTCTTGGTTACAAATTGTTGCAATGAATATGTTTATAAATTAATCTTTGTTCAACTAAAATTTTTTTGTATGGTTTTTAATAAGTGGAATTGTTGGGTAAGGGTATCCTCTTTCAAGATAGTTTCCTATTTCATTCTGATTTTTCTTGGCCTGAGCCTACATTTTTTACATGGTTAATTGGATTAATTTTTTGGCAAAGTTGCCACATGTTTGATTTCTTCTAAGCCTTTTTATTTGTTGGTTAATGGTTTTTGCAGAAAATTCTTTCTATTGAATATTCATATTGAATCAAGTAAAGAGACCAAATATTTATATATTATATGTATTGCTTCTTGAAGGTTGATTATTATAATTTTTTTCCAGAAGTGATGTGGTCTGTGAGCTGCATCAGCCCACAGGTGTGGCTATCTGGTCATCATAGTGATAAAAAATATTAAACTGCCAACACCTAAACTTTGAGGAATATCAAATATAGCATTTGGATTTTCAGGCTATCTTGGAACATTGAGAATCTGGCAATAAAGAGCCAGTATTCCTACATGATAAGAATTATAGGAATAGACAAATTACTCCTGCTTAGATAGGACATGTTCTCTCATTTTGCCATAGTTCTCAGTCAGCCAGTGTCACTCAATTAGGACACAGCCTGACTCTTCTAAGCATTTGGATTCATAATCCGCAATTTTGCAGGATAGAACTTATTAGAAGATGAATGCTAGTCATGTATAGGCAATCCCTGATTTACCATTCCAAACAATGAGACAATGGTCTCTACCTGCAGGCATGAACATTTCCCAGTGTCCATGACCGGCATTCTGTTATGGCTCCTGATCCTTCCTTCTTCAAGAAATTCCAGACCTCCATTTGGTAACCTATTAGATTTATATTTCCAAAAGGAAACTTGACTCTTTTGAGGTACGAAACAGAGACGTCCTTCTCTGTGCTTTAATAAACATGAGTTATTCGAGGCAATCATTCATTATCTCTTGAACTATGTGAACAGCATGTATCTACATAATGTCTCCCAGATTTTTTAGGCCTCAGTTTTAGGGTACATAGTAGTTTTTAATTCATGATACAGTTAAATATATAAGTTGGAATCATATTCGTCATGTGGGTTGCTTTCCATCTATTCCCCTACCAAACCCAAGGGAATTCTCTATTTACTAGATCAATTTCTAGATTCTTTTTCTTCCTGTAAGTAAGGATTCTTTTCTGCTAGGAGAGAGGTAAGGTCAGTCTGAATAATAAAGTGATATATAAAAGAGAGGGTAAAGACAGACAGAAAATAGAATAACATGTTGAGACAAGTTATGGGGAATCATGAATTGTAATGTGTTGGATTGGCAACAAGTTTGTGGGGGAAGGGTAGAGAAGACGAAAGGGGTTTTAATAAATATCGGTATGGTCTTTGAATGTAGATCCCCTTTACGGTTCTTAAGAAACATAAGTGAAGGGTTTCAGTTGTTTTGAAATTACTTTTGGCTGTGGGAAGCTGTTTCTTGACTGCAAACCTGCTCTGAGATTGAGCTGTGTCTGTCCCAGGTTTATAAAAGTTACACAGACTGATGAATAGGTTTTCCTTGTTCATATCCTTCTTATTTTGTGCTATGATTATATTCATTTGCTGTCAATGATAGTAAGAACTGACCACCTGTTTAAACAGATTTAAGATTGTTTCTTCTGGCCTAGGGTTTTGGTGTATACCCTCTTTAAAAAAATTAAAGATCTAGACAATTGAGATATATATTTCTGTTCTACTTTTTTGTTTATATTTCTCATTCTACGGTTTTTCTAAGGTGGGGAGTCCACATTAAAGGTTATACTGCTTCTGGCTCTAAGATTTGATTTCTTAAACACATCCCAGGTCAACTAGAGTGCTAGAGTTTATTACTTTTCAAAAACCAAACCCCTGCCAAGTGAAAGGAGAGAAGGGCATATTTACATGAAAGTGCTTGATGTTCAAATTCTGCAGTTTGTTGACATTTTATTGCTCAATGCAATTTCTCCTACCCTTCAGGCATTTTGCTTAATGGTTTCCCAAGAACAGTATGATGAGCCTTCAAAGCAAGTGGCAAGTTTTAGCAACAATGTTGTTATTCCAGTTTATATGAGTCACATGTCCAAAACCTTGTATAAATCTGAAGTTTTTCCCATAAACACTTATGCCCAGAAAATATAGTAAGCTATGTTAACAAGCCACATTAGATATCAAACATTAATATGGAAATAAACCAGGTAACTCCTGTGTAATTGATCTTTGTTGGGAAGTGGAGGAGGGGAGGTGAACCTAAACTCACTTAGTTTAGGTGAACTAAACTAAGTTTAGTGTGTGCTAAACTTAATTAATAGTTAACTAAATTCATTCAAAGATATCTGTAACTTGTGGTCTGATAGTGCTGGTTTTTGGATATGAATTTATCATTAAGAACTGCCTGTTTTAGTGTGATGCCTTAACCATTGACTTATTGCAAATTTACCAACAAGATGATGCATAACCCCAAGAAGTTTGTCCTCCACAGGTATTTATTCCACAGGTCAAGAAGAATATGAATTATTTATTAGCTTTAAAGTGGCTTTTACCTTATTGAAGCACATACATACCAATAAAACATGGCTTTATGTTTTAGTTCTTTTATGGTTAAAATATGAAGTGCCAATTCTTACACGAAAAGAGCTATTCAATCCTTCTCTTACAATTCTCTGTGTTTAGAATTGACTCTTCCCCCCTCTTTCTACACTTGTACTGGATTGGGTACTTGTCTTGGTCAAGTGACTCAGTTCAAATTGAAATGTTTCTGTGCAGGTAGGCCCACAGAAATGATCACACCTGGAGAAAGACTGTTTGCATTAAAGGTTGCACCAACCTAAAAATGTCAGTAAGGACAGTGGAATCTCATTGTCTGCAGGTTTAGTAAAGAAGGTGCATGCTTTTGTGTGTCTGGAATCATGTGTATGAGCTACTTCTGGAAACACCTGGGAGGCAGTTGATCTCTCAGGTCTCTGCCCAGCATACCATACTTTCTCAACATGTGTTTATTACTGAAAAGCAGAAGAGAAAATCCTCTTGCCCATATAATAAGAGGCTATAATAGCAAGTAGTCACTTTATTGCTGATGGTTTCTAATAGTGTAATCTTCCAGAAACTAATGTCAGCGAAACCTGCAACATTTAGGAGACTGGGGGGCTCTGAACTTGTGCTTTGGAAAATGCTAATACTTCTTTGAAACTTCATCTGAGAGTTCTCATTCTGCAAAACTCATTGCACAACAGAGGAAATTTTCAGCCCTGGTTTTTTACATTTTCTTCTCTTTTGCGGGCTTGGGGACAGACCTCAATGTTATTTTAACTTAGTTTCCTCCAGGCAAGGAGATTTACTTAATTGGGTAGCCAATCAAGAAACCCTGTTACTGCACATTTTGTATAGCACAGGCCGTGTGCTCCTTTTGGTTTGTGGTGTGTCTGGTAAATAAAAGGAACACAGGAGAAAGGGGAAACTTGGCCTGTGAAACATGTCTAGAAGGAGGCTGAAGGATATTTAAATAAAGTAATCATTTTTAAGTGTCCACTGGGCCTAGGTAAGTCACAGCAAAATGGCCCTAAAATCAGACGTGTGATTTTTCTTGGTTGTCAGAGTTTAAGTCTGGAAAGGAACAATATCTAGGCATTCACTTGGAATGTGGCTATTGTACATATAAGCAGAAAGAAGGATTTTCCATTCTTTTCTTATTCCTCTAAAGCTTCATGATGAATTGCTTCCTACTGGAGACTTACTACAATCCAGCAGTTGTTGGGAATGTGACATCCCAGAATTTTTCTTGCAGATGTGTGTGCAGGTCCAGAGAGACGTGGAGGTCTGTAGCCAGGATGCCAGTAACCCAGTCAGACAAGACGCAAATAGAATGGTTCCCTTCTTGAAGTCTTTACAGGTTTTGGAAATTGGCTATGACAATTAGTCCTACATGTGTGCTGAAAAAGGCAACCACCAATATAATGACTAGTAACTTCTCAATCTAACTTAATATTTACTCCCTGTACGTGCTACTTACTGCCTGTGAACTAGTTTATTAAAATTTTTTTT
>NC_045437.1:167410415-167577575 GCF_002776525.5 Piliocolobus tephrosceles
TTGTTTGTTTTTTTCTTGTATATTTGTTTGAGTTCTTTGTAGATTCTAGAAATTAGCCCTTTGTCAGATGAGTAGATTGCAAAAATTTTCTCCCATTCTGTAGGTTGCCTGTTCACTCTGATGGTAGTTTCTTTTGCTGTGCAGAAGCTCTTTAGTTTAATGAGATCCCATTTGTCAATTTTGGCTTTTGCTGCCGTTGCTTTTGGTGTTTTAGACATGAAGTCCTTGCCCATGCCTATGTCCTGAATGGTACTACCTAGATTTTCTTCTAGGGTTTTTATGGTATTAGGTCTAACATTTAAGTCTCTAATCCATCTTGAATTAATCTTCGTATAAGGAGTAAGGAAAGGATCCAGTTTCAGCTTTCTACTGTATATTTATTTTAAAAAGTACATCTCTTTCAACATAGATGAATTTAGAAAATCAATGCTATCAACAACGATAGACAACAACTTTAGTAATTTGCTTGTTTCTTGTGCTAAATTAATGTAAATATGGAGAGTGATTATGTGAGAGAGAAACTTAAGGGGAGAGATGAGAAGTATGAGTTATTCACCTACAAACAGCAAAATTTTTTTAGTAAGAGACAAGAAATGTGAGAAGAAAAAAATTGCAGGGGGCTTAATGTAAAGTAGAAGTTCTCTTCTACCTCTTATTAACCTTTATTTATTTATTTTTTTAAATGCAGATAACATATTTTAGCTGTGCTGTAGGGTGAGTCTTCCTCAATCACATATCATCTGCCCCCACTCCACTAGCCCCTGTCTTCCTCCCACCAAGCCAAAACCTGGTCCTTGAACCTGGAACTTATGAGGCATAAGCGAACAGAGGATAGCTCTTTGTAATATAACTCAAGTTGAGACAGGAAATAGACTCTTAGTATAAGTTACGGGAGACATAGATATCAGCACTAAGTTAATCTTTGTGGAGAGGAGAGAAGGCCTGTGCCACTGCCCCCTCCACTTATAGGATCCTAAACACCATCCTCACCCCAACCTACCACCCTACCCAGCAAGGGAAGGAGACAGAGTAGTGAGAAAGGTGAGGCTTAACCCAGGAGGAAGAGTAGGGGGAGTAGAAGGATGAGGGTGAGGAGGTGGGCCAGGGGAGTGTGTCAGTTCAGGTGGTCTGAGAAGCAGCCTTCCAAATGGGACTGAATGTGCAAGAGATTTATTAGGGGCCTTGCTTCTGAAGGATCAAGGAGGAGGGTGCAGGTGTAGGCAGCAATGTCCTTCTGATACTATGAGAATGGCGCGGAAGGAGGACTGGGTAGGAAGAGCTCAAGATCGCAACACATTCAGAAAAAAATTTAGCCAGGTCAAGGGGAGTCCCAGACCACAGTTTGCCCTTGGAAGAGTCTCAGGGTGGGAGGATATGCCCGGGCTCTCATCCCTCTGCTGTGCTCAGTCACTGGCCTTGGGGTGAGCGCACAACAGAGCTGAAGGTGTCCCTACACCAGGCTTTCTTGCAGAGAGCTCTTAGCGGGGTAATTCAGGGCTGCCACGAGGTGTACATTGCGCTGACGTGGAGTGCGCCTTAGAAGGACTCTCAGGATCTAGGACTAAGGCCCTGGATCTGGGTCAGAGCAAGGAGACGAATTGAACAGAGAACTCCCTTTTGAATCTCTGCCTACCGGTCTGGAGGTTGGAAAATATTAAGGGCTGTTTGACTCTTTTCCAAGATTCTCTGAGTTTGACAAGCTACCAGGAAGGCCATTTGGCTGTGAACAGGTAGTACTATGTTCCTATCTGTGATTCTCATTTTGACAATCACATTACATGTGGACATGGGCAGCCAATTACTGCATCTGAGTATATATTGGTCAGCCTCTGTTAAATGCAAACCTTACAGGGCACTTGCCTGGCCTCAGCCAAACCGAAAGTGATTTCTCCCTCCTCTCAGCTACACTGAGTCCCTCCACACATATTGTTTTTTGTCTTGCACTTTACATATTTGTGTACGTGATTTCTCCCAGCGTCCATAGACAGTAAGCAACTTGAAGATAACAATTATCTTACACTTTGAATCAGCATTGCCTTGCACACATAATTGGTGTGGACTTATAACATCAGTTATTAGGTTGGTGCAAACATAATTTCAGTTTTTGCCATTAAAGGTAATGGCAATTATGTTTGCACCAACCTAATAAATAAAACAAATGGGCAGGATTGGGCAGATAGAAAGGTATGGTGGAAAAAACATGATGGAAACATTTATATTTATTTCAGCCTACTTATTCTCAGAAGGTCTTTAAAATAGAAGACATAGATGTGTTACAGCCATTAAAAAGGATAAAAATATAAGAAAAAGGAAGAGGGTGGAGTTGGAGACAGATTGTTATACTAGAAAAAACTAGGCTAAGGATTGCTACTGAGATTAAATGCAAACTTTGCTGTTGACCTTTTCCTGGCAAGCAAGACAAAAAGGTTCTTATTAGCTAATAAAAAGAAGCATGCCAGTTTTTCCTATAGAAGCATTTTTTTTTTCTCTAGTACTAACTCTAAGAGGAATTTCTTTTATGGCCCCTTATAGAGCCATTCAATTTTTAAATATATGATGGTTTCAATAAGAGTTTTATAAAAAATATATAGAAACTTTTTCTATATGACTATTTCTTATATTGATTTTTGATAAATGCCATAGTTCATAGATGACATTTCTATGGAGACTTAGGGTGTAGTTTAACCATCAGCAGTGAAATGAATTTGAGCCCATAGCTTTTGGAAGGACCCTGGAAATGGTACATTTCAATAATAATGACTACAAAATTATATCCAAATAGAATATAACTTTCGCTGCATTTCTTTGAAATTTGGCTAAATAGTTCTGTTCCGGTATACACATTTTGATTTGACATTGGGCTTTCATGATAGTTAGAACAGTCTAAATTCCATATATGTGTAATGACCCAAAATTGATTCCAGCACATCCTAAACTAACATTAGTAGAAATCACTCTGGGGGATGTGAAAAGTATTCTAAAAGACCTCTGGTTTATAAATCAGTTTAAGCACCCAACCCAATTAAACAAGTTTTTTTTTGTACTCTGGGACTTCTTCGAGATATGAACATGCTAATATATCATTACAGACTGGATTCCCTGGTAAGTAGACTCTGACCTAGAGATTAATGTGCAGGAAGTTTATTATAGATGGCTCTTGGGATCAACATCTATGTTAAGGAAGAGAATGAGGCTGTGTCAGGTAGAGGAAGAAGTTGGGACAAATCCATGGGGGAGGTCTGAAGCTGGGACAGCTTTCTGAGGTTGTCCGAAGTTATGTTAGGGGCTGGGTCTACATACCTGCACACTGACCACTGCTGGATATGGGCTGCCTAGGGAAAGGTCGTGCTCTTGGGCAAGGTGACTTTCTTCAGCCAAGGGCAATTCCTGAGAAGGCGAACACCTGAAAGCTCTGGGCCAGCAGTACCACCAGCAGCTGGGGGACTATGTCCTTTGTCTCTGAAGGTGGGACTTCACAGTGTATGTCAGGACTTTGTATGCACTGTTTACCAAACTAATTAGCAAAACATACATTAATCCTGGAGCACAGCCAAACATCCCCTAGTCCTAGTGGTAAATAGAATATGATCTGTGAAATGCTGCTTTATTCCAGTGGTTTATGCTTTATTCTGTCAACTGAGTACCTCAGTTAGGTTGTATATTTGGCTGCTCCTACCAGAAGGCAGATATCAGTGATTTAGTCAATTAGGAGAGTTTTTTTTACTCAATAAATAATATGTACAATTCAGGGCTCACATAGCTACACAAGGAACTGGGTTCCTTATCTTTCCTTTTTTTCCTTTTTTTAAAGAATCTGACTTTTGTCCTTATGGCCAAAGAAGCAGTGCTGTATCCCAGGGTAGTACAAAGGGCAAAAGATGAGTGCCAGGTAAGCTTTGACCTCTACAAGATTTTCTAAAGCCCCACTCTACGAATTCCACTTCCCTCTCATTGGCCAGACTGAGTCACATGGCCATTCCCAGTTTCAAGGGCATCTGGGAAGGTAATTTTATCTGGGAACATTTAACTGTGTTCTCTTAATCAGAAGAAAGGGAAAAAGGATATTGAGGCGATAACTAGCATTTTCTACCACAAATAATAGAATTTAAATTCTTCTGCCATTGTTCCTAATTGGCTGAACAACTGTGAGAACAAATTCCACAGAAAAAATATACAGTTAAAAAATACATATATGAGTATAACATCATGACAGATCACTGTACTTCTCAGATTTATTCTGTTAAAAGACTTTCCACATTTCATCAAAAATATTTCTTAAGAATTTATTGCTAATTTACTTAAACCACTTGTGGCAGAGCTGTGTACGTGGCAGGCATTCAGCATGTGTGTGTGTGTGGTGTGTACAAAATAATATATTTGACATATAACAGTGTCCTATGCAACAAGGTCATAAAATATCATATATCTTGGTGGTTTATCAAGAGGAGCCCCTCCAGTAGCAGCTAGGAAATGGTATTGAGAGGTGGGGTTTGGTCTTTGCTTTGAGTGTGCTTTTTCTTGGTTATGCTACTGCATAATGAGTAGTTTTCTGGTGATTTGACTTCTATAAACATTGATTTTAGGAAATTTAGAGAAATATTTCATAACAAGTGAAAACCTGCTACATTATGATTAAACATTAAAGTGTAATGACCCTATCCTGGATTGAAAAATTATTGTTGTGTCTTCTACCTCTCCCCTCCAGAAGAGAAGCTTCACTTTCTATAATTATAGGATTTACAAAATTTCCAACATGTGAATTACAACATGGAACATGATTTTCAAATTGTATACACATTACACACACTCCCTTAAAACACAAAATAGGTTCTTCTCCACATTCTAACCCAGGTTTAGGGATATACTACTCTTTCTTTCTCTTTGAGGACAGGGTAAATTTTTGCCCATTTTTCTCAAATATTTTCTCAATAGACAGTTCACAGCATCACAAAATTCAAAGTGGAAGCCATGGTGAATGCCAGAAGATTCTGCATTTGAACATGCTCCCAGCCAATGCCAATTGCTGATGGGTTCTGATCACATTTTGAGTTAGCAAGGTGCTGGTTATAAAACTTAGTTGCACAACGAAGTGTTTGAGGTAATGGATATACTAAGTACCATGACCTGATCGCTGTAAATGATATGGTTCCAAACATTACTATGTACCCCATGAATATGTACAATTATTGTTAACTTAAATCTGGTTGCATATGGAAATCCTAGTATTTTTTCTCCTCCTTCTTCCTTCTTTCCTCCTCCTTCTCCCCCTTCCTTCTTCTTTTTCATCTTATTCTTTACATATATTGATGCCTGGGTTCCACCACAGAGAGGGGATTTATTTGTTGGGGGTTTAGCTTGGGCATCCAGTATTTAAAAGCTCCCCTAGGTGGTATAATGTACAGCAAAATTTGGGAATCACTGCTATAAACTAGTTGGAATAGTTTTTTTCCACAAGTCTCTCCAAGTGCACAATTTGGTAGACTTATCTATCTTTGTTGCTCCTATGGCTGATACCAACTTCCAGGTCTTTTTTGTTCAAATGGAATGCCTAGCACAGGGCCTCATTCTTTGGCATGGGTTGAATCACAGTGTGTTGAATATATCAGCATATGGGATGCTTGTGACACTCACATGCTCTGGCAAGAAGGGAGAAGCGGCTTGCTTTTCACTGTAAACCTGGCCCAGCACATGTCTACTTACTGCAATTTCTTTGCCAGGTTTCTTCCAAGGAAGATCCCATATATATAGGGTTTAATGATCTTGTAAACAGAAGGCAGAGAAGAGAGAGAGAAAAAAGGAGGGGAGATGACAGCGAAGAGGGAGGGAGAGGAGAAAGTAAGGGAGAGAAGGAAGGAGGAAGAAAGAAAATGAGGACAAGGAGAGAATAGAAGAAGACTGGGGAGGATATGAAAAGAAAGATGGCTGTAAGTTGTTAGTAGATACTAAACACCATCTGTGAGAGGTGATACTAAGATTCTGTTGAGATTAACAAATTTATGGTCTCATTAGGAGACAGGAATCAAGTGCTTGAAAAGTTCTATAAAACTATGCAGTAGTCAAAGAATAAAGGGAAATAATACTGAGACAACATAACATAATAATGACAGACCTATCAGCCAACGAGAGTCATGGGCTGTAGACAGCATGAACTCCATTTTTTACAAGGGGCAATGGTACCAACTCTGTTGCAATAATTCCTTAGGCTTACTTAGCTCTATCAACTTAATTCAACATTAAGGATACAGGTGGCTGCTGAAGAAAAATCATTTAATCTAGTTTGTATCAAGGAGTCTTTTAGGGAGTTATTTAAATATTTATAATTATTTCCTCTAGCCTGTACCATAATTTTGCTTATAATTATTCATTTTGAGAAAAATAATTAATGCTCAAAGTCTCACTTGATGGTATCTTTTGAAAGCCTCATCCCCACTTCCAACTCTGTGATGCACATCTAGAACTTTCTTATTTGGTTTGAAGTCTTGATATTGTTTTACAAGAATAAATAGTGGGAATTCAATCCATTGAAAGTGGTGACAGTTTGGTATCTTGTTATCTTTTCTAAGAAACATTCCTAATTTGCTGTGTTGAACTTTGGCACTATAAATCCCTTTAGTGACATAAAAGAAGCCAGTCTTTAAAAGATACTGACAGATGTGATTGTTTTTTACAATGGAGCTGAGTTTCCTACTCTGCTGCATGTAATTAGGCATGCAGATAGAGCTTTACTCATTTTACTAGCCCATGGGCGGCAGTTGGGACAGGGGCCTCAAAGCTCTGCTCACTAAAAGGAAACACACTCTTGCTTTCTTTAACATGTTAATGCGTCTCAATTTCTAGAAAAAAATAAATGAGTTTTCTGTGTTTTCATTTAAAAAATGGTGGACAAAACTAAGTTTGTGGTAAGGAAAACATCATTTGTACTAATTTCAAGCAACCATAATGTATCAATTTCATAAGGAACTTAGTAAAGATAGTTACTTGTATAATTTAAGGGCCATTATTTTTAGTATCCTAGCAACATCATTAAACAGAAAGCATTATCAGCCCAGATTTCTTGGGCTGATCTGGATCTGCTCAACTTCCCTATTTTACCTTATATATTCTTTACTCTTCTGTACTCAGACTGCAGAAGCTAAAATGCTAGTGTCACTGAACAAGTGAATTGCCAGTGTTTTCTAAGTCAAAGTAACATCTCTTTCTTTCAAACTCTTGAAATTTTCTTTGCTATGTTTAATCAGGAACTCTTTGTGGCTTATGAAATCTCTGCCTAGCCCCCTTCATATTTCACATTTAAAAACACAGTTTAAGAACAAAACTGGAACGTCTGGGAGACAGAGAGCACTTACCGGGTCCTCTTCCTTTGAGGCTTCATTTTGGCCAAATCCCAAAGTTGGCTGTGTGACCTCACCATCACCTCTTCTGCACTAAGCAGAAAGAAAACACAGGAGTCTACATTTCACATGTGCTTGCCATAAATTCTCTATTAGAATCTCAAGCAATAGGACAAAGTAGTGAAATATGAGGAAAAAATCAAAGTGGGTGGATAAGGCCAAGGGGCATAAATCAGAGTGAGGGCATCCCGTTTGAGGAAAAGACCATGTGATAAATGAAGGTTCACACATAGCACCAGGCTCTAACAGTAGCAACTCACAGGACCCAGACAAGGACACAGCACATGGAATGAAATTCATAGACGTGTTGCTCTGTAAGTTTGAAAGGAAACTTCTCCTCGATGTGCATGTAGGCCCGTCTTGCCCTTTCCAGATTTCTTGGGCAGGGCAATGTCCCTTGTCTGAGATCAAAGAGCTGTTAGAAGAAGAGCTGACACCAGAACTCATGCTTCCTGTGTGCGAGTCCAGCAGTTAGTGCACTAGGGAGACAGCACAGTGTAGGATCATTAGTGTAGTGGGGATAATAGGCAAATATGTACCAAAGCCTAGTTATGCGATTTACTACTAGTGTTACCTGTTACCTGGGAACCAGGTCTTAAGACATTTCAAACTTTTGTTTTCTAACCTATAAAATGAAAGTAGTAATATCACCACATAATACTGTCTGGTACATAAAAGGCACTCAGATATTATTAGCTCCTTTTCTACCTAATTGCCCAAGTTTGTCAGATGACCTACATATGCAAGATTATCTCTTAATTCAGTGAGTTTATCTGCTCTCTGCACCAGGATACAGGAATGGTTCACATTTGACTGATTTGGCTGCGGTGACATTGCTAGTAACTATAATAGCATACAGTGTTCCCTCCTACTGGTAAGAATACATTCTACTTTTAAACTAAAATTTGACAGGCCTCTTATAGGCCATGCCAATACTTTGAAAATAAAACTCTTGAAGTTTCAACAGAAATATATTTTTACATGATAGGAGGAAGCCTTCTGGAACTTACCGCTTACATGGTGGGAGAGAGCTGCATCAACAATGGGGCTGTTATGAACTTGGGCTCCACACTGTCTCCTAAAGGGATTAGACAGGTCTCATAATGTGTCAGAGGCAGAAAAAAGTGACCCAAGAAGGGGCTAAATCCTTAGTTCTCCTTAATATTTTCCCATGTCAACACTGAGATTTGAGAAGGCAGAAGGAACTGACTTACTTTATATACCTGTCTGACCTTTTAGTACTTAATGAAATATAGAATGTTTTATTTGACTCCTATGGGAAAACTGCTAAACTGAGCAGTTTGTTCCTGAAATCAAATACCAGCAATCAAAATACTTGCAAAGCCCCTTAGAAATCAGAACATCACAGATTTGTTAGAAAGTAGGTGCCCCAAGCTTACAGGTGGCTGTTAACATTGTTTTATTTCCTTTATACAAAAGTAGAAATGACGGAAAGAACACTCTTGACATAAAACAATATCACCGACCTGATCTCATGAAGGAGCTGAGCCAAATCTGCCCACATTATGGGGAAAGGGAGGTTCAATCAACATTAGCAAATACTCATGCAATTGATGAAATATAAAATGACATCAGTGGTTTGGTCAACGTCCTGTGGGTAGGGTGAATCAATCTACTCTTAAAAAACGTACATTTTCCCAATCAAGCTTTTAAACAGCATCTTTTTTTTTTTTTTTAAAAAAAACACAAGTTATATATACAGATATCACCCCAAAATGAATCTTTTACAGTCTACTACTAGAAATTTAAGGCATCCTGATATTCTGTTCTTCTGCTGGTGAGGCATTGTTTTCATGGTTCTCTTTCCGTAGAGGATAGTCCAGAAATTTTCAATAGTGTCCAAAGGGCATCAGTGAGAGAAAATTTAAAAAGTGATTTACAGGAAGAGTTCTTTTGACTCTGGCTCAGCAATGTGCTTTATGCTGTAGGATTTCTTCATTTTTCTATTGATGTCATTATGCCTAAGCAGAAGAGAAACCACAGGCCAAAATTAGATAAAACTATGGTCAAGTTACAAGACACCACCACTAAACAGCTCACCAAAAAATGGAAATTATCCTCATACAAACCACACTGAAGAACACTTCATTCCAATACGCAAATTATTCTCTTTACATATAAACCACTCTTTAAACAATGAAAGCAATAGTCATGTAATAACACACACTTACTAAACACTTTTTAACTCAGCTATGGAAATAATTTCTCAACCATACTGATAGAAATACAGGCATTTTACAGTCAAGGGAATTTTATCAGAGCTAAACAAGATAGGAAGTATAGTACTGTTGGTTGTGTATAAAGAAAATATTTTTATTTTCTTTAGATAGATTCACTGGTGACACTTTTATTCTCCAATAAGCTTGAGCCTTAAAAGTTTAAAGAAGAATGCTTTTTCTTTGGGGTGTTATTACTGAGTCATAGCATGTTGAAAGATCATAAGTAGATAAATCCATGGAAAAAAGAAAAAGTAAAGAACAATATGCTCCTTTTCCCTCAATACTGGATACCTAGTAAGTCTGTGGAAAAAGAGTACAAACTCGAGCCACGGAACAGCTTTACTTTTCAAATAAATTTTCCCCTAGGTAGGTGCAATCATTTTCATGAGGTGTTAGTCCCATTCTGGGTGTAAAATCTTCAGAGAGGAGCTATCTTCTGAGGGTGGAAAAGGCCACATATTACTAAATTACTTCTTGTTGCTACATCAGACAAGAACACTTTCTGGTGATGATACTAGCTATTATGAGACCACATTTGGATGCAGGAGAACCCCAGGCGTGGCTCCAGAGTCTCAAAATTGTGCTTACTCACAAAGACCATGAAGCCTGTTTTCAGTGTGCTGGAATGTAGTTGATCATCATCATCATCTGAAAGTTATAATTCTCATTTTTATTTTTCCTCTAACTAGAACTTTAGAGAGCTGTCCATGGGCAAGAAAGGGAAAGGGAAGAAGGTGAAAGAAAAATCTAATTGGCTAAAAGATGTGATAGAGATTCCAGTTAAACATGATGGATTGAATATACACATTTGTCCTCCATATCCTGCAAAATAACACTGAAATAAAAGAAATTAAAAAGGCACAAACTTAGATGAATAAGGGAAATGGGAGGAGAGGATACAACAGACAAAATGTCAATAGTATTTCAGAAACAGAAAGGTGGATGAAGATTTAGAATTGGTTTAGCAGAGCAAAAAAAGCAAAAACCCAAGCTTACAGTCAGGGAATCCAACTAACTGATCTGCACTGCTGCCAGATGCAGGAATTAGAAGCACCGTGTACTTCTGAAGATGACAGCAACTATGTTAAAGAATGAAGAAGCTCTCTATACACTAACACATAAAGTCCTCCAACATGTAAGGTGAAAAAAAGCAAGAAACAAAACTGTGTGTAGAGTATGATGCCTTTATTGTAAAAAGGAAGATAAAGATATCCATTTGTATTTGACTGCAAACATTTAAATAAGATTTGCTCATAAAACTCTACAAAAGCCAGGTGTGGTGGCTCACACCTGTAATCCCAACACTTTGGGTGGCCAAGGCAGGTGGAACAGTTGAGGTCAGTAGTTTGAGATCAGCTTGGCCAACATGGTGACACTCCGTCTCTACCAAAAATACACAAATTAGCCAGGTGTGGTGGCTGTAGTCCCAGTTATGGAGGCTGAGGCATGAGAATCACTTGAACCCAGGAGGCAGAGGTTGCAGTGAGCCAAGACCACACCACTGCACTCCAGCCTGGGTGACAGAGCAAGACTCTGTCTCAAAAAGAAAATAAAAGGAAAAAAAAAGAAAAAAGCTATAAGGAAGGAAAAAAGAGAAAACCAGTAAAGTGATATTGGAAATTAATATTATTATAGCAGAAATAAAAAATTCAATAGCAAAAATGAAAGGCAAAATTCAGTAAATATATTAAAGATTCAAACTAAAAAAAGTCAAAGTATGGATAAATAGAGAAGAATCATTAGAAAATCTGAGGATCAGTCCAGTATGTCTAACGTTAGAATAAGATGATTTTTCAAAAGAGGGAACAGAGAAATTGGAGAAGAGAAAATTTTCAGAGAAATTGTACAAAACATTTCCCAGAATTGAAGTACTGAGATTGAAAAAGCTTGCTGAGTGCCCACAGTCCAGGAATGAAAACAGACCCACATCATGGCAAAGCATCAAAAAATCAAAATTTTGGAGATAAAGAAGAAATCATAAAATCTTCCAAGCCATCAGCAGAGAAGAATGGGGCTTCTCAACAGACACATTAGAAGCAAAAGAAAATGAAATGATGTGTTCAAGATTCTGAAAGAAAATAATTTCCCACCTAGAATCCTATACTGAGTCAAACACTCAATCCGGTAAATTGAAGGTATTTTCAGACTGTCAAGGTCTCAAAAAACTTAGCACCTATTTACCTTCCTTGGGTGGGAAGATATACGACTGAAGCATGAGAATCAACAAAAAAGAAAAGACAGGTTCAGGAAACAGAGTCTAAACAGGACAGAAGCAAAAGGAATTCCCAGGATGATGTGCATGACAGACTCCGGGATGCCAGCTGTGTGGCAGTGCCAGGAGGCAGCAGTGAAGATGGGGGCAGGAGGAGGGGATCTCCATGAACAGAGAGAAACTGACAAACACCTGAACTGTCTGAGGGTGCTAAAAGATGCTTTGGTTTTCAGCAGAGTGTTTAGAAACGCATTGTAAATTAAGAAACAAAAATTATTTCCATGGGAAACATAAAATTGTATGAGAAAGAAAATATAACACAGGACAACACAATGAATCCTTGTGATTAATATTTAAATAACCATAATGATAATTAACACTGAATACTGATTTAGCTCTTTAGAATGATACAACGATATTCACGGGGGTGGGAGGAAGAGGAAGTAGGAATGTGTCCATGTATGTAGTTGTGTGTGTGACAGAGAGAAAAGACAGGCAAAGAGAGAGACAGAGAAAGAGAGAGCAGGTGCAGTGTTGGATTATTGGATGCTAAAATGGAGCTAGACACATTTGGTTCATTGTTAAAAACACGGATTTAGGAGCCAGACTGACTGAGTTCAAATCCTGGCTCCACAATCTATTGCCATCATTACTATGTAACCTTGGGCAAGATATGTAATCATTCTATGTCTCAGTTTCCAATATGCAAAATTAGTATAATAATAGTATCTCCTTGGCTGGGTGGGGTGGCACATGCTTGTAGTTCTAGCTGCTCAGGAGGCTCAAGTGGGAGGATCTCTTGAGCCCAGAAGTTAGAGGATGCTGTGAGCCAAGATCACACCACTGTACTGCAGCACTGTACTGCAGACTGAGCAAGACCCTGTTTCTTAAAAAAAAAAAAGTATCTGTCACATAGTGTCATCGAGAAGATTAAAATAGTAAATATGTGTAAAGCACCTGAAATATTCTCTGGGATACTGTACACGCTTTATAAGTGTTTATAAGTGCTATCATTTTGATTTTCTATAGTAGAATGCCAATAGATAACAGGGATACTATTTGAAACTGAAAATATGTATGAGCTTGTTACTTCCAAATAGAGAATACTAGAGAAAACACCTGAAGGAAAAGCGAGTGGTCGATTCAAAAGAGTGAGGCTAGGGAAGGGGGTGGGTTTGGCACAGGGCACATCCAGTCTTTATTATAATGCTAATACTACTCTTATAAGTATCTATATCACTTTAACAATAAATTTAAAATAAAAAATTTAAAAGAAGGTTTCGGTCATAGACTAAGGATAATATAGTTTAGACTTTGATGGGCATTTCTGCTTTAATATAAGAGGTGCTGTGGTCAAAAACACTAAAATGAGCACTCTTTCTGCAGGACAAAACCCCGTATGATTAGAGCTAAGTCTATACCAAATAAAATATTAACTTGAGGCATTTATCTGAAAAATACCAGGATAATTCAATCCTCCCTGAACCCTTCAATTACCTAGTCCGAAACTAGCAGTATTCAAAGAACAAAAGTGTTTGGGTAATTCTGGCATGAATTATTCAGATAATTTGCGCTCCTCTATTTCATTTTTGGATATGAAATCACATTCTGAGTGACCAAAATTGGAAAGAAAAAAAGCTTAAATTTAAATAACAGTTTTTCAAGTGTTCTAACTTGCTGACTCATCTAGGCATGGATTGCATATTTCCCCAGTTCATGGTGACCAGACAGCAACTTACAGCATCCATGTAGAATGGTCCACGGCAGGCACGACATTTCCGCTGATAACCAAAGCAGGGAAACCTTGCTATTTTCTGTGATCTCCCTCAGAGTTTTGACTGAGAGCACATCTATAAGTCTCATCTACTAAGAAATGGGATTCTGGTTCAAAGTATGAAAACCTGTATTTGAAGTGCCCAAATGGAAACTCACTGTGGGTAGGTGGACTTGTGACCAGAAGGCCAATATTGATAAAGAACACACCATTTTCCCCCGCTGTGGGAAGACAGGCTCAGTCCTTTTTTTATTTATATTTTTCTTTCTTTTTCCTCTTTTCCTCTCTCTAGCTCCGCCTCTCTCTAAATATCTATGAAGTCTCTATCATGCACCAGGCACCAAGCAAGACACTGGGAGTACATGTGGAGTGCAAAGGTGCTATTGGGGGTCACTATTTTCATGAAGATCTTAGGCCTTTCAGAGTTTGCCATGTTTTACTTGAATCCTATTTTAATTCTCTCTTGATTAGGATCTCCCTGAGTGAAGGAATCATGCCTCATCCTGGCAGAGCAAAATGTGTGACTTACAGCTGAAAATCGTTGCAAAGAGTGGCCTGGCCATCCAGGGATATGGCATTAGGAAGATTGTCCATCCACGCTGTCCTCAGCGTAGCAACGAAGAGCACCAGTGACTGGCTGGGGGAGGGATACTTGGTGAAGTCACTGGAAAGTGGCTGTGTAAAGTCTCTATTTGGTGTTTTTAAACTCAACCAACCTATTGCTTCTTTGAAACTCCAGCCTTAAGAGATATAGACAGGCTCTGTTCTTTTAATGCACAAAGATGCCCCTAGTGGCGGCAGACATGTGGTGCAACTATGACATTAATAGAACATGTATCTGCTTTGAGGTCACACAATTCAAAACCGGATCTTTGGGGAATAAGGAAAGGAGGGTGGGGGTGGAGAAGTGAGCTGTCCTTAGGTTTTCTGACTATCCTTAAATCAGGAGTGGCTTGTTGAAAGCAAGTGGTGTGGTGGGAAGATTTTGGTATCCAAGGCAGTTCTCTTCCTGTTATCTTCCTCCTGTTGGTTCATGGGTGTTCACAAGTTCCACACATTCATTTCTTGCCTCCCTGAGGCAGTGATTTAAGAGAGTACGAGGGTCTTCCCTGCCTTTTTTATGTCTCAACTTATCATACTTTGACACTAACTAAACTGTTTCACTGTCTTCTTGTGGTGCAATCTGCTTTCTCCTTTTCCCAGTGTAAGGAGCTTATGAAAAGACACCCCATTTGTGCATCCATCTTGGGAACTCTGCCAGCCTCTATAAAGACTTTGCTAAATTGTGCTTAGACACTGGGAAGATATGATCATTCTGGCTTCTCATAACATTGACATTTTTTCTTTAGACACAAGACTCTGCCTTATTGGCAACAATTTCCTGAAATTCTACTGTGCAATGGCCAATGGAAACCCAAAACCCTGGCACATTTGAAAGAAGGAACCGTCACTTAATTCATGTGATGAAATAGGTCAAGTTTAGAGCCTCTTCTTCTCCAAGTCATAGTGTATAATGAGGGTTTTCATTCTGAAAATACTTTGAAACTATAGGCGAGGCTGAGGTGGGTGTGGGCAGGACACAGAACACAGAACACCTAAGGAAGCATGAGGAGGCAGGAAAGAGAGAGAGAGTGAGAGACAGAGAAAGGGTTGGCAAGGTTGGGTATGGGGACAGAGACAGAACACTTGGGGAAGCATTGGTGGGGAGGAAGCACGGAGCACCTGGGGGTACATTGCGGGAGAGCACAGAGTACCTGGGGATGCATGGGAGCTGGGAGGGTCAGTGCTGCTCTAGGGGTTTCTGGAGCAGAGGCAATCACCCAACTTTAGGTACCTGGTTGTTGTCTTTCAACTTTTGCTAACTGGGCATGGAGCCTGGTGCTAGTAGGTTAGAAAGGCAAACAGAAAACTATACTTCCATTCAGGGCTTAGAACTTGAAACTACAGGCTGGGTGTGGTGGCTCATGCCTGTAATCCCAACACCTTGGGAGGCTGAGGCAGGTGGATCATCTGAGACCAGAAGTTCAAGACCAGCCTGGCCAACAGGGTGAAACCCTGTCTCTACTAAAAATACAAAAAGTAGCTGGGTGGTAGTGGCATACGTCTGTAATCCTAGCTACTTGGGAAGCTGAGGCAGGAAAATCGCTTGAGCCTGGGTGGCAGAGGTTGCAGTGAGCCAAGATCACACCACTGCACTCCAGCCTGGGTGACAGAGTAAAACCCTGTCTCACAAACAACACAAAACAAAGCCAAAACCAAAAAATCCATGAAACTACAGTTTCTGAGCAAAAACTCAAATGTCTATAGTGTTAAGCACCAACTACTTTACTAAATACTTTTTCATTAACAGCACTTTAACAAACTTTTCTGAACTGTTGCATTGGTAAGATTTGTCTGTCTCTGAAAGGATGCACTCAATATATATTAGATATTGTGGTAACACACCTACATGATTGAGTAGGTTTATCATTATCCTTTCAAGAATCAAGCATATGAGTTAAAAATCATGTTAACATTTTAAGGTCAAAAAATGAAAACAAGATTAAAATATGGTTATTTGATAATATATAGAGGAATGATGGCAAGGACCCATTTGTTCAGCAGCACCAGGGTCTTTTTGCACTGGCTGCATTTTCCCATCATGATTCTGGAAATGCTTTTTAGTGGGGCTAAGGATATGCTCTGGTTGGGAGCAGGTTTCAGCCAGGGCCTCACCTTTACTTCCCAATGTCTTCCACATCTTTGTCCCTTTTTCTGTTTAGTATGATGTCCTGGCACTAAGGACAGAAATGTGTGTTTGTGTGTGTTAGGGGTGGGAGAATGTTATCCCAATGGGCACAGCAGATGACTATTACCATAGCAGATGTCATCTCACTGCTGGCGAAACAGACCAGTCTCTTTGAAGTGGCTGCTGAACAACCTTAAGATCTATGCAAAATATTTGATACCAGCTCTTGGCTCCCAATATAAAATTCCCAGTGTGGCTAATACCTTGTCAGTAAAACCCACACTAATGGTGTTTATTGCTTTATGATTTTTAAGGAGTCTATGCTAACGCTGGTGCTAGGATCAGGGGTTTCCTGATGTTAACCCCTCAGGCAACTGTGCCACTGTGGTCAAAGTGGGTGTTACTGGTGGTGGCCAGGGGTTATGCCCTTTGCCTATCAGTAACTGGAATCAATGCTCACTTAGTGCCCTAAAGATCTCAGATCGACTTAAACTCTGGAAAATGAATGTTCCACTGGCATTTTAAGACAAGTAATTGCAAACATTTCCTTGGAGTTGTAATAACTTAAAAACAACTTGTCCTTTGTAAGATAAAGTAAAGATAAATCTGCTTGTTATAAACCAAGTTATCCTCTGCAGTTGAATCACACTGGGAAAGCTGCTCAAAGGAATAGAGTTGAATCTAATTTTAAAGGGCATTGAAAAGAAATTTAGATTCTTTGCTATCAGGCTGTGACCAATTTAGAAAAATAAATAGCAAAAAGAGTCCTCACAGAGCAGACATTCTTTAAAATGCTATATTTATAGTCCCTGTTTTTCCATTATCAGAAAAAAATAACAATTTCTTTTAACTAAAATGGAATTCCAATGTATTCCTGGAACCGGGATCCATCGCCTCACTCTTTTCCCCAGGATATGCTGATAGGGCTATGTAGAGGCAATGACATTTGGCCCCAACTCCAACCCAGTGACTGCCACTGGTTTCCAAAGTCGTATCACCCTGGGCATTCCTGCTACCTGAGAGGAACCATTTGGTGGTCAAGCAAATTTTAGGGCCAAGATATGGAGTCATTGCGGAGACACGAACACTTTAGTTCCTTTCCTTCTTGCAGTAGGGTCCCATAGACAAAATTAGGCAAGCCTAGGTATTTTTCAGGCCCACATTCCCACTCCAGTCTTAATTTATCAGAGGAATCTTTATTTCAGCCAGAGAGATCCATTTTTGCTTTATCTCAGGAGTGAACCGGCCTAGTTCTCTCTGTCTGTGTGTGATTATGAGTGAGTGAAACATCTCCTTTCTAGCATGAAAGAACTAAGGTTTCCACTTTTTTTTTTTTTTTTTTGAGACGGTGTCTTGCTCTGTCGCCCAGGCTGGAGTGCAGTGGCCGGATCTCTGCTCACTGCAAGCTCCGCCTCCCAGGTTCACGTCATTCTCCTGCCTCAGCTTCCCGAGTAGCTGGGACTACAGGTGCCCGCCACCATGACTGGCTACTTTTTGTATTTTTAGTAAAGACGGGGTTTCACCTTGTTAGCCAGGATGGTCTCGATCTCCTGACCTCGTGATCCACCCACCTCGGCCTCCCAAAGTGCTGGGATTACAGGCACTCAACACGCTACCACGCCCAGCCAAGGTTTCCACTTTCTATGGAAACACATGGCAAATGACAACCATGATAAAGTATAGGTTAATTTACAGGGTAATGAGGGGAAGGGGTCAAGATGCTTATTTAAATACATTGAATATTTTTATTTTGGGGTTTCTAAGTATTTATTGTTGAAATTAAATTCTGTGAATAAGTAAAGCCAATGAATCTAATAGGTTCTAAACTGAGCCTTTAGAAGGACTTTTCCCTAAGCTTGGAAAGGGAAAGTGTTAACCTAGCGTCAGATAACTGAGTAGCCCCATAACCTCATTTTGTGCTCTGACTTTTGTAATCCTATTATAGCAGATGTCTCAGCTTTGTTCTGTTGCTTGTAAAAAGACAGAATGAAATGTTTCTGGCAGGAGAATCTACTGTGATACTAATTGTCTTGCTCCCTGTGGCTGTGGGAGCCTGGAAGAAATAAGAGGTATTCTTCCCCTTCCCAAGGAGTTTGCCAACTCTTTGTGCTTTCTTGCCTCAGGGGGTTGCTGGTAACTTCTGTTTAAGGACAAAAGCAGAATTTTCCAGGCACCAGAAAACACATTCTTCCCAAGATGGGGACAGAGAAGGGCATAGGGGTGAGGAACCCAGGTTAGGAGAAATGAAATAGAAGTGGGCTAATACTAAGGTCTAGGAGGGAAATGAGTATTTTTTTTTTTTTTCTATTCCTTTCCCACCCCAGGTATTGGGCTCTCAGCACTGGCCAAGATTCCCTGCCTCAGTGAGGCTGGAAGCAGTTCAGACACCTGGACTCTGGCAACATGTGAGCCTGACCCAAGCAGACCACTGGTGACCAGTAAATATTGAAGCTCCAAGGTTCTTCCTTTAACATACTGAATTAATGAGCTCCCTAGGGGCATCCCCTAAAATGGCTGATATTTAATTTCCCTCTAGCCTGAATAAAGATGTAGAGCAGATTAAATTTGATTTAGAGGAAGAAAAAAGCAGAGTGACTTTCTTACAACTTAGTATTCTCAACTAAAATTCATACCCACAGCACACAAATACACACACAACAACACCCACCCATCCACTTACCCACATACATGCTTTGGAGGATTTTGGAAGAGTGCTGAATGGCATACCATAATTTTTCAATTTGTTTAAATATTTTAAAAGTGATAGCCTTTTATGACTGGGTGTGGTGGCTCATACCTGTAATCCCAGCACTTTGGAAGGCTGAGGCTGGTGGATCATTTGAGGTCAGGAGTTTGAGACCAGCCTGAGCAACATGGCAAAAACCATTCTGCTAAAATTACAAAAATTAGCCAGATGTGGTGGCACAGGCCTGTGATCCCAGCTACTCGGGAGGCTGAGGCAGGAGAATGGCGTGAACCCGGGAGGCGGAGGTTGCAGTGGGCGAAGATAGCGCCACCGCACTCCAGCCTGGGTGACAGAGCGAGACTCTGTCTCAAAATAAAAAGTGATAGTCTTTTAAAATGGGTGTACGGATGTAACTCTTCTGAAATAAACCAATTAAGGCATACTGGTTTCATCCCACAGGGAGATGACAGCTATGCTGCAGGAGGACTTTGCCCAAGGAGGTGGCCCAGCCACTGGGGACTCAATTCTCTCCTTTCTGTGTTATGTAGTCCATGCAATTTTGAATTGTAAATGTCTTATTTGAGAAAGGCCCTTGTGTTTATTAGTGGGCACTCATAAACCTGGCTTATAGACTGAAATCGTGTTCATAATGCTAATGTAGAGAAATTTCAGAATGACAAGGCCTTGCTTCTCCTAAGATCAGCAAAATGGTGATGAAAGGAGCTTTTGGTTTATAATCAGCACTGGAATAAAATTCAAGCTCTGTTTCAAAGTTCCGATTCTGATTGGAGGCTGACTCACTCCACCATGACAGGAAATTTAATTTCAATACTTTCTTAATACTTGACTCCATTAAAACAAAGATTGAAAGCCAAAGTCAACTAGGAAATACAGCAAAAGTTTGTGAACTGAGAAGATTCTTCTGGCTGACACTGGAATAAAGCCCTCCAAGGGGGACTAGCGACCTAAGACCTAGTTACCATTACATCAGTGCCTGCTTCTACTTGGGGGAATAGTTGTAGTTTTCTTCTTCCTTGGTGTTATCCTCTGATGAAAGGTGCTCCAAGTCCATGATTTAAAAGCTCATGCAATTCAAAGCAAAGCACGTCAAGGCCACACAACACATGTCCTAGCACCACGTACCGTGCGTAGTTACGCAGATGCTCTTCAATCAGGGTGTTAGAGGAAAGATTGACGCAGCTGCTGTACATTTCCTAGAGAGGTGCAATTAAAAATCATCTGAAAACATGCAACAAGCTCAGCACATGCACAAGCCCCAGTAAACATGAAGCATGCAGGAAGACAGATTAGAGGACAGTGACTTAGTATGCACTTTAAGGAGCATAGGCAACTGAGATGATTCTTCTTTTACTACCGAGTAGCAGAACCCAGTAAGTTACCTGGTAAAGTTTTATTTGAGTGACTTAAGTTTTGACACATTTGACCCAAAAGGTCTGGTGTTTTGGGCACAAGTATGCCTTTTCTAGCTGAAACAAATACATGATGTAGTCTTCTATAACAAGGACAATTTACAGAGGAAATTGATTTATAATTTAAAATTTGGTGTTCAATTAATTAGAGAAATACTCACTAAAACTTGATTTGGGTACTGCAAAAAGAATATGGACAGTTCTTAAACCTCATCGTAATGGGATTCTAACGTTTATAGCTAATGATAAATCACAAAGATTCTGCAGCTCCACTGGGTGGTTTATTTGGATCACGTGGAGAATGATCTAGGTCATTCCATTCCACAGAGAATTTTGCATTTTGGCTGCTATACCATTTTTTAACGGCATGGCAAGTGCAAAGCTTGCAGGAAACATTGCCTAAAAAGATGTTCATGTCTCTTATCCACTGGATATAAATCACAGATTATAGTGCATGGGTTTCCAATGAAGGCAATTATAAAATGTAGTTCATGGCATACTCTGCCATCTCCTGTGGACTGGCAAGCACTTCAGGCTCCTATAGGCTCCAATCAACACTTAGGAGTCTGTGTTGTAAAATACCTATGTGGAGGTCCCTGTGGTGTATTCATTTCAAAGGTCATCCCAAAGTTGAACAGTTAAGTCTTTAGAAATAGAGCATCTATTTATGTACTTTTTAATTGAGCCTGAGAATAAACTATCCCATCACATGAAGAGAACAAACTCTTCTTTGGGACAGAATCAGTGCCAATGCAGGACTAAACTTGCACTGACTGGTGGTTTCATCTTGCAGAAATGCCTCCAAGTCTAGGATGATCCCTAACACCTAAAGATTATGCCATTTAGGGAAATTTAGCGACCAGAATATAATCTCTTATGATTTCTTTTTTAACATTTCTCTCTTAGAATATTTTCCAAAAGAAGAGCAAGGAGTATGCATGTAACATGACATGTCTCATTAGACACATGAATTTGGCTTTCCATGCATCCCTTTGGATTTTTTTCTCTGGGGATTCCCTCAAGGTAGCATGGGCCCACAATCTGTAGTATTAGGAACAACATAATCCACTTGAAGGAAGAAAAAAAGAATAGTCTCCAAATAGCACTTACTGCCTTATTCTTTCCTTTGTTAGTGGAGCTGGCAGGGTTTCCCTTGGCATCTGTTGTCTTTCTCCCAAGTGAGGTCAAGGGCAATGTAGAGGTTTTCAGCTGGTTGGCTGCCTGGTAGTTATTATTATTGTTTTGGTTGCCACTTAGTGTCTCCATAATAGATCGAAAGGCTCCAAAAGGCCTTTTCAGTTGATCCCCTGATTCGTTACTCGTGGAGGTCCGCTGGAGAGTCCTGCCCTTATCTTTGTCTTTTTCTCCATTCAGTTCAAGGCTAGGCTGCTCCATCTGCACCACAGGCTCCTCAAAGGTAACTCTCAGTTTTAAGTTCTGAGACGTCCTGCGCTTGGAAGATGGAGACTTGAGGGCACTCTTGGGACTTGTGGCAACTTTCTGGGCAGCAGTGCTGTCAGGGTTGGGCTGTGGAGGGTCACCAGAGGGCTGGTTTGGAGGAGTACTCCCTGAGCCTGGATACTGGGATTCTAAGTCTGGTTCACTGCTCTCTGAGGTGGGCGATGGGCTATGGCCATCCAGGGATTTGGAGGTCTTGATGCTGAAAGGAAACCTGCGTCCCCCTGATGCCAAGGTGTGTTTCTTGATCATCAGGTGCAGGCTTTCTGCGCTGTCCATACTCTCTACGCTTTCTACAATGGGCTGTGGCCTTGGTCGGTCAGCCTTCCTCACTGGGGTATTCTTGGGATCCTCAGAGTTGTTGGAGTCTGTGTCAGACTCACTCAGTGACCTCTGCATCAGCTGTCTCAGCCTGGCTAACTTCAGTTCCCTCTTCTCCAGTGGGATCTTTTTAGAATTTCTAGAAGAAGCCTGACCATCCTGGAATTCCAAGGACAGTTTTTCCTGGGTGCAGACATTTTCTGAGATTTCCTTTCCCAATAACTGGCGTAGGATTTTATCAGAATCTTCGTCTTTTGCTTTGGGTCTAGCCCGGCTGGAGGCTGACAGGCTTCCAAGAACCTGAATCCCCTCTTGGACTCCTGGCTTGCTTTTGGCTACAGAATCATCATCTGCATCTGGGGATTTCCAATGGGACTTTCTGGAGGCAGGTGAGGATGGTGAACTAAAGAGAAGATGAAGGACATATGAGATGATTTCCTACTGGGTTGAAATGATTCAGCCACAAGTCACTACATGCCCTTTACTGCCACTAATAATGTACAAGTAAATAAGAACAGAATACAAATAAGTACTTAATGTCTCTTCAAAACAATGTGCAAATACTCCATAGTATCAGCTATAAGGTGCCTTATGCCTTTGGCTATAACTACCATGACTACTAAATTTGTCTGTTTTACTGTTCATGTATCAATTTTGCATAAACGTTCTCAGTTAATTCCATTTTCAACAAACTTATGAAACTATATCTATATCTATATCTATATCTATATCTATATCTACATCTATATCTCTCTCCTATTTCCACTTCACAGATGAAGAATTAAAAGATTCAATTCTCACAAAAGAGTAAGTGACTTGTTTACAGTCGTGAAATGAAAAAGAGCAGAATCAGAGAATAGAGTAGGTCTTCAGACTCTAGGTCCAGTGCCTTTTTCACCGTGATTTCTCATTTTTATTCCCCTTTATAAGAAGAAAATGTTTCCTGTTGTCATCCTCTTAAAATATATCAACGGAAGTTCAGAAGAAGGCTTAACAATTTAGGATACTTAAGAATGCTAAACAACAATGTGCTGGTATTACCTGGGTGAAGAAGGGAGTGACTTGCCCTCTGATTTCTGGGCTTCTAGAAATTGTTGGAGTTGGTTCTGCAGCGTGACACGTTCTACTGTTTGTCTGGGAAAACAACCAAAACACATGAGGTCTCTGATACTGGCTGCTGCTATAAATTAGGGAGGATAATTTTTTTCATAATAATTTCCAATAAGTTGCAATAAATACAAAAGCCTTAAAATGTACATAATCTTCAGTTCAGAAATTTTCCTAAGGAAATAATCAAAAGTACCCCAAAAAGATATTTATTGTCAATATTAATGAAAAACTGTAAGTAACCTAAATGCTTATCAGTAAGTCTGAGTTAACAAATTATAATTGTTTCTACAATGACAGCTATTAAAATGATAATATGTTTGAGTATCTATGGACATAGAAAAGGTTTTCCTAATTATGTCTATATAATGTAGATATAAAGCATAGTTATATATAAATATGTATATATGAAGTATACTTTACTTTCATTAAATAAAAAAGAAAATTACAAAATACTATTTGCAGTATATAATCTCTGACTTACTATACTTTAACTTGTGATTTTTCAAATTTACAATGATGAGAAAGTGATATGGATTCAGTAGAAACTGTACTTCGACCATCCATACAGCCATTCTTTCTCACTTTCAGTGCAGCAGTCAATACATTACATGGGATATTCAACACTTTATCATAAAGTACGATTTGTGTTAGATGATTTTGCTCAACTGTAGGCCAACGTAAGTGGTCTGAGCACACTTAAGGTAGGCTAGGCTAGGCTATGATGTTCTACAGCTTAGGTGTATTAAATGCATTTTAACCTTGTGATATTTTCAATTTGTGATGTGTTTATTGGGATGTAAACCCATGGTAAATTTAGGAGCATCTATAACCTCATTTTTAAGAAAACGAACTCTCCATTTCCTACATGTGCATATTATATATATATATAAAATATAGAAAAATATGGAAGGATACACTTTAAAATGTTATATTTACTTTTCCTAAATTGTTTTAATGAAAGATTTTCTTAATTAAAAATATTTCAGAGATAGGGTCTTGCTATGCTGCTCAGGCTGGACTTGAACCCCTGGCTCAAATGATCCTCCCACTTCAGCTTCCCAAGTAGCGGGGACTACAGATGTGTCCCGCCTAGTTTGACTTGACCCACATTCCTGTAAGATAAATTTTATGCTGTTTTAAGCCACTAATCTTGTGGTAATTTGTTACAGAGCAACGGAAAAAGAATTAAATATTTAAAATATTAAATATTTAATTATTATTAATATTTTAATATTTGATTTAAAATATTTAAAATAATTAAATACATAAATATATTAAATAAATATATTATCAATGTTCTTAAAATGACTGCTGTACTTTAGATATTGGGTGGAGGAAGCCCAATGTTCTCTTTGTTGAGTGTCACTGTGTATACTCAGCAACCATTAGCTGCCTAAATCTAATTCTGTGAGATGGGATTCTGCTAATACCCTTATATAAGCTCCAAGCACTTTCTTTGTTCTTCTCAGAAGCTGTCAGTTTTAGTCCAAATATTTCATCACTAAGACCAGAGAAGTCTGTGAACTCATTTTATCTGATTCATTCTTCCAGACTCACCTACTGACATGTAATTGCCGAATGTGGGAACCAGCAAGCAAACTTTTTCTTAAAGGGCCAAACAGTAAATATTTTAGGCTGTGAGCTAAACACAGTTGTGATACAATTGTACCACAACTTCTCAGCTCTGCCTTTGCAGCATGAAATCAGTCCTACATGATAGACAAATGAATGTGAGTGGCTGTGTTCCAATAACATTTTATTTATGAAAACAGCTGATGGGCTGGATTTGGTCCACAGTCTATAATTTGCTGATTCTGGTCTAATGAACAAAATAAAAACTAAAAATACATAAAAACATTCTACTTTTCCCATTTTGCTAGCTGGTATTGCATGTCACATGTTTTTAAGAAAAATATTTATTGAGGGGATAAAACAGATGAAGAAAGATTAGAGTTTGCTTTTAAAGGGTTTATTATGTGTCTTAAAGTGAATTACGACACAGTCAAGAAAAATATTTTGGGGTAACTGGGTTGACTGACAACTTGAATCCCAGGTATGAATGGAGAAGGAAGACTACTCTCTCTGGATTCTATAAAAGCTCTCAGGAGGAACTCATCAGCTCTAATTGTAAAAAAGAACATATATGGGCATATGGCCACTGTATTCGTTTGATAGGGCTGCTATAAGGAAGTACCACAAACTGGGTGGCTTAGACAACAGAAGTTTATTATCGCACAGCTCTGGAGGCTGGAAGTCTGAGATCATGGTGCCAGCCAGGCTGGCTCCCTCTGAAGGCTGTGAGGAGAAGCTGTTCCTTGCTTCTCTCCTGGCTTCTGATGGTTTGCTGGCAGTCTTTGGCATTCCTTGGCTTGCAGATGCACCATCCTGATCCCTGCCTTCATGTTTACGGGTATTCTCCCCGTGTGCATATCTGTGTCTAAATGTTCTCCTATTAAGACTCTAGTCAGAGTAGGACTCATCCTAATGAACTCACTGTAACTTGGTAACTTCTGTAAAGGTGCTGTCTCCAAATAAGGTCACATTCTAACATACTTTTTTGAGGGGGACACCCATAATACCTAGACTTGTTGATTAGCCCTTCAGTAGAGCTGAAGGTTGCCATTGCTAAATATTAACTACGTTTATTAACTCTGAGGAGTTGCTGAAGGTTGGAAAAGGCACTCAAGACTATCTTCTCCCAGAATTTTGGACTGGGAAGACTAGTGTTTTCCATCCTCTCTCCTGTCCTTGTCTATGTTATTGGTGTCTGGGAGCCTAAAGCACACAGTGTACTGTGGCTGTACCATTCATTTCTAGTTTTGCCAGCTTCACTGAGATATATAGTAGGTAAAAGACTAGGGTATACAATATAGCCTCTCTTAGTTCATCTTGTCATTGGCCCAACTATAGCTGTCCACAGCATTCTGCTCTGGAGACAACTGAAGGACTACAGTCTACTAGTACATATGTGTACTTTATCCCAGGATCACCAACTGAGAAAGCAGCCAAGACTTTGACTTTGAGTGGTTCACCAGTAGAACAGTGATTGTAGCTCATTAAAGTTTTGTAGATTCCATGCTATGAAGAAGAAGGAGAATGTTTTGTGATCCCTTCTCTGAGTATGAACCTTTAGAAAAAACATTCCATTGGATCATTTTGAAGTTCCTCTTTATGGATATGTCCATACATTACTAGAGGGAGTGGACATTAGTATAGCATTTTTGGAAAGATTAGTTAACATCTATCCACATTTTAAATATGTAAGCCTTTTGCTCTAGCAATTCCTTTTCTAGGAACTTGTTTTTTGAAATATCTATACATGTTCATAAAGGCATTTGCACAGTGTGTTCACTGTGGGAAGACAGCTTACTGAGTTATTCATTTGTGTGCATTTTCCCTGTGATTACTTTGAGACCTTGAAGTTTACCTAGCTCACCTAACCTGGGGAAGTTTTGTGTAACTAGGCAAAGGATGCTTGGCAGTAACCCCATTTTTTCAAGTTTCAAATTTTATTTTATTTTTTCTAGAAGTAATAAACTCATTAAAGAAATTATTCTAGTATTGACAGGGGGAGGGGTAGAGAGGCACAGAGACTTGTAGCTCGAAAGCAGAAGAGTGGAAGAAGAGAGAGAAGGGAGATTTCCCCAAGCTTAGAGAAGAGGCAGAGGGTCTAAGGCCTTGTCATATTGCTGCATGGATCATAGTTAATCGAGGTCTTTCACCCAACCAAGGCTTTTCTCAAATGAATTGTATTCAGAAAAAAAAAAAAAAAATGTGTGTGTGTATGTGTGTATGTGTGTATAAAACTTAAAGATAAGACTATTTTCCCTCTAAAATTTAATTTTTAAGATTTACCCTCCTAATCTGTCAACATTACTTTGAATACTAACTGATTTTCAGGAAACCCTCCCCAATTTGGCAACTATATTTAACGGGTGAGCTTTTCAAGGGCTGACCTTGGTTCCCCTCAGGCAGGTGCTAACTTCTTAGTCCTTCAACTTGCTGGAGACCTACCTGATGACCTTTCATCTGGGACCTCTTTCTCTAAGCATATTATGACAATCTCCCAGAAATACTCCCCTGATATCCAGACATGCCCTGGTACCAGTTTAATAATCTTATCAAGGAAAGAACTGACTGTAGTTAGTCATGGAGTGTTTTAAGGAACTTACTGCTGACTGAGCACTATTTTTTATTCTGAGGATTCATGGATCATCTGATTAATTTTTATAGGAAATTTGCTGGTGATAGTCACCAAGTTATTTATCTGTAATTTCCCCCACACCTTTTCCTTTTTGAGAAAACTGGGAAACTGGTCCATCTCTAGCCTTTTCCTCTCTCTCATGTTCTTTATGATTTCCTCAAATATTAAGGACGAAAGTTTGGAGATGATGCCTGTGAGTACTTCCGGTGCTCTGTAATCTGGCCCTGAGGTGTGAACATGGAGAGAGGCTCTCTCTCCTTGCCCACTGGCTTAAATCCCCTGTTTTGGGAACTTGCTGTACATTTTACTGTTTAGACATCATTTTGCCTCTGCAGAGATGGCATCTTCAGCATGAAGTCTGGCTGTAAGGACTTCGGATGGAAGAAGAACAGAAGAGGAGAATGCAGGAATTCCCTGTACAACTGGGAAGAAGAGTGCTCACCACAGCACTGGGCTGAAGCCTAAGTACAACAATAATGAGTCAGACTTGGTTCTCATGGAACCAACAGGCCACTTACTCCTTTAGCTGCTTGGTTAACTTCACCACCTGAGAGGCCAGCGACATGCAGGTCTCCACCACCACCAGGTACCTGGAGCACAGGGTGTGCCCCTGCCGCTCGGCGCTCTGGGAAGGCTTTTCCCCCGCGTGGTTCTGCATGGTGACATTTGCTCCATATTCAACCAAAGTCTGTCAGAAAATGAAGAGACATGTATATCAGGGCATCTCGTACACACTATTTTTTAATGACTGTAACAGAATGTTGAATAGTATGAAGAAAGCCTCTAGCGGCCTTCCAGTAGTCGATATCACACACTTCCCTCCAGAGTCTATGATGACGTAGCAGAGCTGGTTCTACCACTACCAATGCCCACCTGCAGCCTAGATAAGGAGAGGGCTGGGAAGGAGAGGACGAGGCTGTCCATAGTGTGCTCTCCTTTATGAGACATGCAGCGCAGTCTTTGTGGTGGGGAGTTCTGTCTCTTGCCATGGTTGGGCTCCAAGAGAATCACTCATCAAGTCAGAGATGCCTGGAAGAGGGGAAGACTGGAATCTTACCTGTTCTTATTTGCTTGGGCTCTAGTAATTGGATTTGGTCTCTGGTAATTGGTTTTGGAATAACACCTGTTTACTTGTTGCTGAGCCCATCTGATCAGGAACAAAAAGAACTGGAGAGAAATGACGTGGCTGAGAGTGGGGAGGCTGTGAAGCAACCCCCACCCTCCCATGATGCGCCATGGTGAGGGCATGTCTGTGGATTGAGCAGGCTTCGTAGAAGAAAGCTTTGTGTGAGCTTCTTATCACCCTGTTAATGAGGAGAGGGTTCTCTGGCGACGTTTGGCAATAGGGTACCCCAGAGGTGGAGAGAACTGTATGGGGAAGGAGGGGAAGGCTCCAGAGGGCCCTCTGAAGACCCCACCCGTCGCACTCACTGGAGAGTCAGCATCTGAAGGTTGCCACAGAGGGCATCAGTGACCACAGCCAGCCAAAGAAGCAGGGACAACTTTCAGGGAGGTTGCATGCCTTTCCCAGTTAAGCAAATAGACATTGGACTTTTTCTCTTCATATCTCCTCCTTGTCCTTGACACTACAGCCCAGAAGAGAGAGGGGGATAGGAGCTAAAGTGGTGTGTAAAAAGGCATATCTCACTCCCATTCTAAGTCCCTTGAATCTTGAGTCTAATCTGGGTGGGAAGGAGAATGCTTTGAATCAGAAGTAAGACTGAGATTTTAAAGTGGCTTGGAGTAAATTTTAATAGTCATAAGAAAGGACAAAGTTATGGAATCTGGCCAAGGTACCATTAGTTGTGGTGAGACAGAAATTTGATGGAGCATGGTTGAAATTAATAATTCAAAAAATAAAAAAACCACATCCAAACTGTTTTGTGTCCATACTGTGATATTATTAGATTTCATAAAAAGCTATTACATCAATATTAATCAACCACTACAATCCGATAGATTCTTTGACAATATTATGATGAGATTGCAAACCTGGGTTAATTTGGGCAGTAGACAGTATGTTCCCCTAAGCAATAGTTGTAGTATTTAAACTTTTAGACTACTTAGACTGAGAGGTCATTAAGGAGCTTTGTTTTCCTTTTGGTTTATGATCACTCACCATGAAAGGTCAACTCACCACAAAGCCATTGCCACCTGCCTCACAGGAGTGTCACAAAGACCATGTCAGTATTGAGCCCTCAGAGCTCTTGAAGAGATGCAATATAAACACACAGTGTTATTACTCCCCTTTGACCCTGACCTCTGCAGTTTTCTTTCCATTGTTTTCCTTACTCAGTCCCCTCCCTCACCTCACAGAGTCCCTTGCTCACTCTCAGTCTCTTATCATTTTTTTCTTTAAATTTCACACCGAGCGGACAGACCCCCTTCCAAGATTATCCAAGTTTCCACTTCCATGATATCCAGTGTCAAAACTATCATTTGTGGGTAAGTGGAGTGATGAATGCTCTAAAAGGAAAGACTGTTTCTCTTCACATATTAAAAAGAAAAATAAGTGAAATCTCACATAGTGATATTCAGCTGGCTTTCCTTGGCTTTAGTCATTTCTTAGCTGATTAAAAGTTTGTTTCAAGACTATTAAATATTAGAGTGTTTTGTTAAATAGAAAAGCATATTTTTCAATGGTTATTCAATCATATTTCCTTTACAAAAAATGTTACTCCTTTAATATTTCTGCAGAACCTGGTAAGAATTTAAATTTCTCTCCTATACTCTCCAATTTCATATCACTCTTTTTAAAACTTGATGCCTTAAATTAGAAGATGCATGCTTTGCCAACAATAATAGAAAAACTTCCAGCTATCTGGACTATTTCCTATCAAGTTAGTTCTCCAAACAGCAGTTCCATGTGAGTAGGCACTCTAGAGAGATTTCTGCTATTATCTCTGCCTTTTGTTTTCATAAATCTCTTGCTTTTTATATTTATAATTTCCCCATATATTCTCCTGTCATTTCCCAAGTCTCCTCTACCTTCCTGAGCAACTGGTTCTCACCTCTCAGTTTTCTGTTTTGGATACCATCTATCTTGCACCCAGGAGGGCCTCAGTAAGTACCTGTTGCATAACATCACACTGAGTTTGCAACATAGGAAAATAACACACGTGTAAGCCAAAAAAAAAAAAAAAAAAAAAAAAGAGTGCTGCTTTCTTAAAGGTAGAAAATGCATTCAATGTTATATACACACAACATATTTTGAACGGTATGAACTTGATGAGGTAAAAGTCTTGTCTCTAATCATGACCTTCAACTATATGTTGTCAATTTCCCTATCCTATATATCATATAGATATGGGAATAAATTCACATATTTTGGGTCACTTTCAATGATAATAATGGTATAATTGATCTGATTCTGGTAATAATGATTTATGTCTGTAAATAATATTCTAGACCAAGTCTAAACTTTGACTCTGTTTCCAATTCAAAGCCTTTCCGTTCCTCACATTGTCATGCCTCTTCCACCTGCTACTCCTTCTTCAGCTATCCCCTCTTTTTGCTCTGTCACTGAAGGCGTTCAACATTTTCTAGGTGGAAAGATCTATTGGGTCTTATGTTCACATATACTCCAGACTCCTGGAGACAGACCCCTGGTGGGCTTTCCTGCCATGCACTACTTGGACAGCAGCTCCAGGTTTGGCCCAGCTTCATGCAGCTCTGCATTCAGCTGAGGGATGAGATGCCATCTCTTCTTCCCATAGGAACCCCACACTCTCTAGGGAGCTTTCTTGGAGTACCCTTCATGTGACTCGGGGCAGGGGGACGAGACTTCTTCCCCTCTCCTGTGGCTCAGCTCCCCAACTTTTTGACATCATTGTACACAATGAACATGACAATATTTAGAAGGCAAGTTAGGGTAAAAAGATAAGGCTACTTGATGCTGTTGGGTGCAGTGGTTGGGCAATCAATGCCCTGGGTGGCCTGCCCAAGGGCTGAGAGGATCAATATCTGAATCCACTCCCACCAATTCTGGACTTTTTGAATGCATTTGAGAAGCTCAGTCCTACTACAGAGAAAGGGGGAACCACAGCATTGTCTCTCTAGCCTACAACCCCCTACCACAAAGAATTCTAATCCATTCCTGAAAAATCCATCTTATTCTTCAAATACCTGGAAGGGTGAAATTTACTAGTGAGTGGAAGAGCAGCCTGCAATGTAAGAGACAGAGATGTCTGCCTGGTAATGGTTTCTCTGGTGCTTTGAGAACACAGGGAAATTTAGTGTCTATTGTCCTCAGCACTGGGGTTTTAGAGCAGTGAAAAGGGAGCAGGAAAAGTCATTTTCAACACTCTGGAACACTGAAAGAGAAACTCTTAGGGATATTTATGCCTACATTTGTGTGGACTTCTCGAAATACAAATAGAGCAATAATTCCCTATTGTCTACAACCATACAAAAGGTGAATTAATTCAGACATTCTCCTAGTGAACAGAATTTTAATGTTTTTTTAATATTTGATACACTCAATTCTCTTTGCAAAATAGCAGGGCCTGTGTACCTGTATGCATCCAAGGTAGCCATGCTGTGAGGCTACGTGAACAGCGCTGTTGCCATCCTGGTCTACTTCATCCAACGAGATGCCCTGTTCTTGCATAAACTGAAGAAGCCATAGAAGAATCTTTTCCTATAAACACAAAGACAGTTGGAATTCATGTAATATCTTGCAGAGAAGTCAGATAAAAAGACAGAGGAAAACAATACTCTAATTTGTGAAGCTTGGGTAAAACCAAGTTTACCGTAGCAAGAGAAAATTCTCATTCAGATGTAAATTGAAAATCCTTGAATCTCTGACTGAAATGAATTAAAGAGGATGACATAGAGAATTTTAAGAGCAGAAAGTTCCCTTGGGAGTGCTCTTATTTTACTTATCTATTCTATAGATGGGAAAATAGGTTTGCAGTAAGATTGAGTGCCTCGTCCAAGGCACACAACTAGACAGATCCAAAGTTGGAACTAGAATCTATGTCTTTTGATTCCAGGGCTCCCAAGGCAATGTTCTTGCTGCTGTGTTATACTGCCTGTAGGCTTTAAGATGTTACCATAAAACCTTGAACTACTGAGAACTAGCTTTTACTTTTAGGTTTATAATTCTTCAACCACGCCTTTGTAATCCATACCTCTTGCAATCAATGGGCTTATAAAAAACAGGTAATACCTTAAGTTGCCAAGTGTAAAATAAATTCATTGAAATAAAACCAGGACCCTCTTGATTTTCTGACCAAGTGTTGGTGGTGTCTTAAGGTAAAGATTTCTCTTTTCTCATGTTAAAGGAAGAGAACCAAAAACTTGGAACACAAACCTTTCAAAAGCAAAGACATAGAGCAATCACAGTATGTGTTGTCATAATCTGTTTGCATTTTACCCACTGAGCGTTTTGTGGTATTTTCATGTTATGCTTGGCCTTTGGAGAAAGCAGGGGGATGGGATTTCACTGTTTTAAAATAGAAGAATTAAATATAAAGTTAAAAAAATATGAGAGTGGTAAAAACAACAGCATGAAGTTTAGTGGGTGGAATCTGACATTTAAAAAGATGATCATGTGTTTGAAATAACCTTGAATTTCTTTCTTCTTAGCCTTTTAAAGGATTTTTTTTTCCAGTTATTTGCTCGGACTGGTCATGAACTTTTATACTTTTCTGGATTAAATTTGCCTTCATCTTCTGAACATGCCAACTAATCTGCTAAAGGAATGTTGGGATAAAAACAGCCAACTCCTTTAATGTTTCACCCCTTATGTGGGGGAACAGGGCGCTGTTTATGAAGGTATCTCGACATCAGGGACAGACTGAACATTTGCACCACACTTTTTCTAAATGAGCACTGGGGAATAAGACCACGAAAGAGCATGATGAGAACAATGTAATCTGTGCCTACAACCTTCTAAGAAGGCATCCCAGAAAGCAGGGTGAGTGTTAACTGCAAATGCAGACAGACCTTGTGGGAACTGAAACCCTCAAGGGTCCCTAGAGAATGAGATAGAAGCAGAGCCTAGAGCTCTGGCCGCGAGTTAGATGTTGGATAAGAATATGCTGCTATGCTTAGCCCTCTTCTTCAAAGGCAAACCTAGAGAAAATTGGAGCTAAGGTTTGGACCAGGGCAGGTGATGTTTCATTTGCATAAGGTAAAAGCAGTTCCTTGGTTTTTTCTAATTAGGTAGGGGAAAAATACAGGATTACTTTTTTTTTTTTTTTGAGATGAAGTCTTGCTCTGTAGCCCAGGCTAGAGTGCAGTGGCGTGATCTCGGCTCACTGCAAGCTCCACCTCCCGGGTTCTCGCCATTCTCCTGCCTCAGCCTCCAGAGTAGCTGGAACTACAGGCGCCCGCCACCGCTCCTGGCTAATTTTCTGTATTTTTAGTAGAGACGGGGTTTCACTGTGGTCTCGATCTCCTGACCTCGTGATCCGCCTGCCTCGGCCTCCCAAAGTGCTGGGACTGTAGGCGTGAGCCACCGCGCCAGGCCCTGGATTACTTTTAATTGGACATAGATGATTATATCATACGATCTTAACTCCTTAAAAATCTGGATGAATGGAAGTATCTCAGGATAAAATACATAACCAACTGGTTGAGGTTAATGGCCTAGACATGGAGCCTGCAAGAGGACAGGCTAAGGTACCTCTATCAGTGAAAAAGATGGCCCCACCATGGGCAGAACAAATTCTCTTCAATGGGTCATTCTCAAACTTGTGATTTGGTTTGCTTCATGATATTAAATCACGGACTCCTAAAAATGTGGAGGGGAGAGATTTTAAAGAATCATCCAATTCAAAAAGCCTTCTTTTATAAGCCAGAAAACTGAGGGAGAGGACAATGATACAGAGCAAGTCCTCATGTGATGGCATAGACAAGTTCTTGGAAATTGTGACTTTAAGCAAAATGAAGTATAATGAAACTAATTTTACCATTTTAGTTACTATGACATATTTCTGGTCGCAAAAACAGCACCAAACTTCTAAATAAAGACCAAAAACTTCTAAAGTGAAACACTGAGATAAATATGAGCTATACATACATTTAAGAAAGACTAATACAAACAAGTAAGATAATTATTTATCTGATCATTCCAGTTCATGGTTTGGGTGGCTGAAGTCCATCCTGGCAGTTCAGAACACAAGGCGGGAACTATTCCTGGACAGGACACCATCCTAACACAGGGTGCACTCACACCCACACACATTCACTCACGCTAGGACAACTGAGACACACCAATTCACCTAACGTGCACATCTTTGGGACGTGAGGAGAAACTGGAGTACCAGGAGAAAACCCACGCAGAGATGTGTAGAATGAACAAACTTCACAGAGACAGTGGCCCTGGCTGGGAACTGTTTTTTTCTTCTCATCAACATTATAAGAAGATGATGTTTAAAGAAATCAGGTTAATTTAAGGACCTGCTATATTCCTTGATATTCTAGAGACTTCTTTCTTCAGCAAGTAAAGCTCAGAGGAGTTCAAGATATTGAGAAGGGTTTTACATGTATCTTCTTGTTAGATGTAATTCCATATTTTCAGGCCGCAATGTTATGGTGGGTATATCTATTCCACATGCACAAAACATGCCCTTTATTAAAACCACAGTGCTTTAGTTTTAGTAGTGGGGTTATAGGCAATGGAATACTGCACTTCATAAGAGTGGGAATGTTCCCATTGTGGAAATCTGGGGGAGAGTTTCAGACCTTGGACTTTTCAGGGACTTGATAAGCTGGGAGAATAAGACATACATGATCTGTGTGAGCCAAAAGTTACCTTGGCCCCTGAGGGGTCTCCAAGTCAGGTTCAACTTATATTGCTACAATAGCCTGACTTCCCTTCTTATGAAGGCATGGATAACTCTTCTTCCTTACAATGAAAGATTGTAACCAATTCAACATGCAAGACTTACATAAAGAAAGAACCATTATTTGATTGTTCAGAACAAGACAGGTTTTGCCTAGCACTTCCAATCCAGTCTTGGGTTTTATGTTGGACAATTTAAGAATAAGCATAAGAATTTAAAATAAGAAGTGCAATTGGGCCGTCCACTGAGATATGATATGGAAACCAAAATCTTCCATTATACGATGCAGAGAAGTACTCCCCCAAATGATGGCTTGACTATATACCTTGTCTTCTAGCAACAAACATTTAGGGTTTTTGAGGGGAACAGGGAGATGGCTAGAGTCTCTGGTTTTGGTAAAAGCATATTTAATATCTGCTCACAGACAAATCCTGCCCTGATTCTGGGGACCATGCCCGTGGAGATGCACAGTTCTACAATTCAAAGTGGCTATCTGAAAATACCTCCTAAGAAGGGCAAAACAAATATGGCTATTTTCTCCAGCTAAGAGGGTGCTTGTTAATGTGAATGTGTATTAGATACATTTGTAATGGTGTCCCCCTCCCCTCTTAGCCCTTCAGTGTGTGTTCTCTCTGTGTATGTACACGCAGGAGATGTTAAAGGATGGATGTAACTTCAGACCTCCATTTTCCCATAAGTATTGCTTTCAGAGAATATCTAATGAAGTCGCATGGATGAAGATTTCTGTATCATTTGTTTCCCAGAATGCCTCTCCAACTTATATTTCATTGTCTACCCACATATCCATCTATCCATTCAACCTTCATCTACTGACTGAAAACTCCTCTCATGTAGTTTTCCTCAGCAGTTTCCTCGTCTGGGGATTTTCTGCTGTTTTGCTAACCTGTTGTAATGTTGTATTTTATGTGTTCCTAAGGGCAATGCAAGTTGTTTAAAGAGGCAATTATCTCATGTGATTTATGAGATTTGCTGGACAAATTCTAATAAAAAATGTACTTGAGAAGTATGTCACAGGTTTATTGCTGGTATCAATAAAATCTCTACAGTGTGTGGCAATCCATGTTTTAAAGGAGTTAGCTTTGTGATCATAGATTATCAAATCTAATATGCCATCAATTACAAGATTTATTCCAGTTTTTGAGATGTAAAAATGTAAAAAATAAAGGTCAGAAATAATTTTATAATATCATGTATTGTAACATATATGTAGAATCAAAAGATGGTAAATGTGAAATAAAGTGCATCTAAGAATTGATTAAATAAGTTATGGCCTTCCTTTGCAAGTTTCTCCTATACATTACTAATGGTAAAATAAGTAAACTGAATAATACTGATAGGGATAAAAACAGTATGTTGGAGGAGATTCAATAGTCATAACAGCCAACATTCATCTAGTGCCTAGTATGGATTGGGCAATGTGGCTTTTCTCACTTAGTCCTCAGATTAACACTGTGAGGAAGGTTCTATTATTTCCACTTTACAGATGAAGAAGCTGAGGTCCAGGGAGACCTATTCTTTTATTTTCTCTCTTAAAAAAAAAAAAAACAAACAAAAGAAAGAACTAAAATATCTAACCCATTGAACTAGTAAGTGGTAAGGTTACGATGACAATGGAGAGTTTGCCATGTGAACCAATGTTCTTCATGACACTGTTTTCTGTCTTTTGAGTATGGATATCCACAGTTGCGCATTCCCTTATGACCCCTGACTCTGTAAAGGACATGCTCCCTTTGTGCCCCTTGAGTCAAAGAAATCAGAGTTAACTGCCCGTCAGTCTGTGGGTTTGTGGGGCTCCTTGTCAGTTATGCTTTGTCAAGATCAGAACTTGGAGAGCAGATGCGTGTGTGCTAATCAAAGACTTTTCTATTTTGCTTTCATCTGCAATCGCAGCATTTTCAGTACTGTCGACTTCCCTATGACAGTAAAACAATAAAGGCAGGGGAATATTTTTCCTTTTTAAAGTAAATTGTGGAAAGACAACAATAACATAGCCTGTGGGAACACCCCCATCACCAGCACATCTACCACTGCTCATGACCATTTGCAAGAACTGCTGAGCCTTTTCTTTTTTCAAAAAGTGCCCTTAAAAAAAAAATCTGTATTAGGGCAAACATTTAAAGTACAGAATAATAAATACAGTGGAGGCAAAGGTGCTCTTAGTAAATGTTCAATGCCATGATGCAGATTGTTTTTGTGGAAGAATCTCCTGACTAAAAGTCACATGAATGATTCAGAAACAAAAGGAATCACAGGTTTGATGTTGAAAGTAACATAGAGTCCACCGGACTAATGACCAACGCAGAGTAGGCAGAGGCTCCCAAGCAGTGGAGGGCAGGAAGCTGTGCTGGAAGAGCCTGGAAGAGAAAACCTGAACCTTCACGTTTGAATAAAACAGTCCAAGTTACACAGGCAGTAGCTTTGAATTGAGATAATTCCATCTCAATTGTTTTGCCAGCAACATCTTCCTCAAGGGCCAGCAAAGCAGGCCTATCTGAGGACACTCCCTGCTTGTTTCTCGGGTGTCCCTGAGGCTTCCACCTTCACATTCCCTGTGGCTAGTTCTGCTAGGTACAATCAGGCAATGAAATAATTGCACCCTCTGAGACTTCATGTGTCAAGGTGAAGAAAATCAATTCCTATCACCCAGGGATCTATCACTCCAGGAGACCACTAAAAACTGTTGGCTACCCTGCGGTACTAGAGTCTTTAAAGGTAATTTTTACAAGAAAAAGGACACAAATTGGGAGTCACGTGGAGCCCATTCTTTAGGAATCTATATGAAGGGCAGAGAGCAACTAAAATAAACCAAGAGAGGAATTTTCCTCTGTGCTATCCTTTCCAGGGGCATTTACTGAAGAAACAAAGCCGGGACACACTCAAATGCCTGCTGGATGTAGAAAAACTTGCATGTGCTGAATCCATTAGAAAACTGTTCAATAACAGTCTTCCTTGTGAAAATATTAGGCTTGTAATGGTTCCAAGTTCAGCATCTCCACAGGTTATCTGTTACATAAGTGGCTGTGGCGGATGTAGGATGGCTGGACAGCATTTGCAGTTCTAATGGGCTTCTACATTTTTCAGCTGGGTAAGAATGATCTCCTAAGGGCACTGCTGGACTGCCCCCCTCAGAGCTGTATCTTAGGTCATAAAAATGCATATCATCTTGAAATAACAACCTGAGTATTGATACTAGAGTGAAGCAAACGTTTGACACAGCTCTTCAAACGGGTCACCAATTTCCATATTTTCCTCTAGTCCCACCAACTCAGTCACACTGTGACCCAACCAGTCCCAGAAAAAGGGCACTTTATTTTGTTCAGTCCCAATAGCTTTAAAATTATGAGAAACCTGCTGTGAGAGCTGAATAAAGAAACTGGCATATGTAATCAACATTTCCCAAGACAAAGAATGCCGAATGCCCAATTATTTACTTAGAGTCTCAGAACGGCCATGTAATTCTTTCCTCCTTTTCTTTGGCAAGCTCTACCAAAAGTGCAGGCAGCCTTTCCACTGATACTTAAAATTCCTTTTTAGGTTTTAATGTAAGCAAATGAAATCAGGGACATGAAATAACTATTCACACAATTAAATAACACTCTGTTTTAGACTCAAAATGATTAGGAAGATGAGTATTGATCCAATTCTTCTGATCATTTGAAAATCCTATTCTCTTCTTTGCCAGTATAGATGTTCTTTGACTTACAATGGGGTTATGACCCGATACCCGATAAACCCATCCTAAGTTGAAAATATTGTTAAGTAGAAAATGCATTTAATACACTGTAGGGTATTGGTTGTTTACCCTTGTGATCATGTGGCTGTTGGGAGCTGCGGCTGCCATGGCCTAGCATCACAAGAGTATCGTACTGTATATCACTAGCCTGGGAAATGATCAAAATTCAAACCTGACGTATGGTTTCTACTGACTGTACATCTCTTTCACACCACTGTAAAGTCGAAAAATCGTAAGTTGAACGATTTTAAGTTGGGGAGCGTCTGCATAAGCAAAAAATGGCATACTTACATCATGCCTTAATAACCACTAATCATTGTTTTCAGGACACTGTGGATGGGAACTAGGAAGTACAATGCATAAAGAACACAAAGTATAATATTTCAAAGACAGTGACTTTTACAAATTTTAATGTTGGGCCTGCTCCTTTCTCCATTTCATAAATTTGGTACAGTTGCAAATTTCTTCAGTGAGTAGTGTGAAGTACTCCAAATATTATAATGTATTGTTAGATGAAACTGCAAAAAAAGTCTTCTTCAGCTGTATCAGTGCCTCTACAAACAATTTGCATACATTTTCTATACAAATGGGGACAAAACAGGATCTGGCCCTGAAGTGAGAGAACCTGAGTTGAAATCTAGTCTTTGCTCTTACTATCCATTAGACCATGTGCAAGTCATGTAACTCTCTTTCTTCAGACTCCTCATCTGTGGAATGGGGATAAACACAACAAGTTCTCACAGGGTTGTTTTGAGGAATAAATCAGATAAGGTACACAAAATCCAATGGCATGGTGCCTGGCGCACATAGGAAACATTTTACAAATGTATATATAGCATATAAAAACATGTTTTTATGTAATATATATTACACACACACACACACACACACATTAGTAGAAGTTACCACGGCACAAAATAAACTATCCCTAAGCATGACTCCTGCTAAAGAAAGACTGTGGTAATAGTGTTGTCTACTTTTTGAACTTGAGATTGCCATACTTGAGAAAGCATAATCTCTTGTTGACAATGCCGCAGTTTACTTCTACTGGGAAAGTTTATGAAGCCAAAGGGAATACAGTTAAATGCATGAGAAGCAATTTTCTTTGCCACAAATACAATTAAATCTATTTAACACAGTACTATTATTTTTAAGACTGAGATTGGTATTTTGTGCTTCCAATTTTTAAAAAAGATAATTCACAGTCACATTCTCCAAAGGGAGGTAGTAATTTTTCTTTTTAACTGCAAACACTGGATTGTGATCTGTGTACACGAATTAATGTTGGGATTTCCTAATGCGAAAATTGATGGCAACGGAGAGCCATCTAGTTAGTGTGCTTATTCATCGTTGAGTGAGACTGCCTTGATTAATATCTTATAAAGATTTTCCTTTAAACTTTGGGTTCAAGAAATGTATCATTGTTCCTTTTGATAAATGTTAAATGTGTTTATTGTAAAAAATTTGGAAAATACTGAAAAATTTAAAAAAATAGAAAATCGAAGCCACTTGTACTTCTCCTCTGAGTGATAACTACTATAAACATGTTGTGATATATTTCTTTTTAGTATTATTTTCTATTTCTCTTTATCTCCAAAATTTAAAGTTGGTGCTAAATTATAGGACCAGTTTTGTATCATACCTATTTGTTTAGTACTATATAATGAACATTTTCCCATAAAATGTCATCAATGGCTGCAGCTTCATTATCCACCATCTGTCATGGAATATTTATTTAGGCTGTTGTAAACTATTTTTTCATTAAAAAGAAAACAGCAACAAATATCATTGGTTATATACCTTTGGATACATTTTCTATGATTTCTTATGTTTGGATTTTGATGGACTAATAATAAAAAAGTAGGCAGATTATATGGTACACAAAGGGAAGATATTTAAAAAAACTCCTTCATACCTGGCCATAGCAACCTGCGTAATGAATAAGGCTTGGAAAATCCTTAGAACAACTCAGTTCTGCGATGGCTTCTGTTTCACTCACCATCCAGCGTACGCACTCCAATTGACCATTCTAGGTTTTAAAAAAGAAAGAGAGATGGAAATTCAAGGTAATTCAGGTTTGAAAAACACATTGAAGATGGTAATTTTACCAAGGAAAGAAATCATATAAATTTTAGCATTTATATCTGGCTTAATTTATTTATGATATAAAGATATCACTTATTATATTCCTGATCTGTGGATTTGGCTCGAAATCAATTGCAGAATTTTTATTTAAGTTCATTTTCATAATTGTAATCAGTTATTTTAAATCCACTTTAGTAAGGTATATTTGTATACTATAAAATATAATCTTTTAAAGTATACAGTTTGATGTATTTTGACAAATATGTATACTCTTGTAACTACAACTTCAATCAAGACAAAGAACATTTCCATTACCCCTAGAAGTGTTCTAGTACTCTTTGGTTCTCACCCTCCTCACCTTCGTCCCAGACAACCACTGATAAGATTTCTGTCACAATAGATTAGTGTATGTACTCTTGTGTCTGGCTTCTTTTACATAGCAGGCCTTTGGGACTCATTCAAGCTACTGCTTGTATCAGTAATTTATTCCTTTTCTCTTGCTGAGAAGCATTTCATTGTAGAATTATACCACAATTTATTTATCCAATAACTTATTGATAGACATGTGGATTGTTTTGACTTACGGGATATTATTAATAAAGTTGCTATGAATATTTTTTTGTGAATACATGCTCTTATTTCTCCTGGGTAAATAATGGAATTTCTGAGTTGTATGGTAGCTGTATATTTGACTTACTAAAAAGCCATCAAACTAGTTTCTAAAGTGATTGCCCACTTGACATCACCACCAGCAACATATGAGCATTCTAGTTGTTTCAAAACTAAACCAACACATGGTATGGTCAGTTAATCAGTATTCTTCGATTAAGCTTCATAAGATGCACAACTGTTTTCCAATCCCCAAATAATCATATTTGTTAATGAAAAATCAGTAAACTCATATTTGAAATTAAAAATTTCATTAAGGGATGTGGTAAATATCTTAATTAGTAAAATACTAAACAATTTTAAAAAGGGAAATTATCTTTTATTATATACAAATAATATAACTATGGATACAGAAAGTAAAATATCCTCAACTTTTACATTTTTAAGGAAATCAACCCTCTTGACCTTTAGGGTCAAGTAAAAGTAGGCAGAAAAAAAGAGTAGGATTTTCTTATAGTCGTTTATGAGGATTTTTTACCCTCACAATTTTTTAAAAATTTCTCATAATTTTGAGAAACTTAAACCTCTCTCAAAAAGCAATCAAGTCATGTAAAGAGCTACAATATAGTCCATACATATCTGTAGAAAATTCCCTACCACTTATAGAGCAGTATGATATATAAACCCAGATATATATCTCCTAGTGATTAAAACCCAGATTGTGATATGGATTTAAATCTTAATCTGCCACTTAGTTACAAGACCATGGACAAATTACTTTACCTCTCTGATACTCAATTTTCTTAACTGTGAAACAGTGAAATACCAGGAATAATAGTAACTACCTCATAGAGTTACCATGAAGATAGAATGAGATAAAGCATGTAAACTTACTAAGCAGAAAATACTTGTTACCTTCTATTAGAATGCTCTCTTAGATCTCACAATAACTCTGTCAGACAAATGAAACATTCAACTGCCTTCCTAGTTCGCAGCTTGTGGGATTTTAGCCCAGGAGAAAAGAGGTATGGTTGGCAGGGAGCCAGGGGAGGCTTCACGAAGGGTAACATTTAAATTAGTAGAATAGGATTACTTTCTCTTTATTTTAGAATTCTATCATTTAACTGTTCAAGGGTAAAAATCTATTCTAAAAGGAGGACAATGAGGTAATCTGCTCATTCTTCATTTTATTCCATTTGGATAATAGAACTCCCAACTATTCACATGCAGATTCTATTCTCTTGAGGTATTTGCCCTGGAAGATTGGTCTGTATGAGTTGGCTCCCTGACCCTCTGGCTGGATCTGGCTGATGGAGAGCAGTGGCAGATCAGGAGAGTGCATCTGAGGCCTTCTCTGTGGGGTTGCCGTTGGCCAACTGAGTCCTTTAAAAAGCTCAAAAGTAAGCTAGTCCTTTGTACTCAGCCCTCTTTCCCTTTCCCAGTTTTGGGGAGGTAACCGTGTCCTGGTTGCTAAATAAAGACCCCATGGTACTGCACTTTCCTTTACGAACTCCCTTACCCTCAACCATCCTTTTATATATAATCCATTAATTACACACTTTCCTTAAATTTCACAGTTGAAGCATGCCAAATGTTTCCTACCAGGATTAAAAACAAAAAACTACTAACACACCAATACAATGTGCTTCATTCCTCTAAATGAAGAAAGGAATAGCAACCATACTGATCAGTATGGGTATCAGTAAGGTTATGTGTTTGAAGTCATGTTACTCCCAGATGGACACTTGGCTTTTTGGCTTAATCAAAAGGACTGAATGAGAAGTGAAAAGGGAACTGAGATTATTTCATTCCCAGACTGTTTAAGTCTTAAAATAATTTCTTCTTCTGTCCTGTTTTAGAAAACAGACTGCTCTCACCTTTTAGAAATATTTATTTCCAATTACTTTACTTAATCATTTCTAAAGAAAACTCAATAATACCCTGAACTCCCACAGTATCTACTTTTGGGTATCCCAGAAGTAGTCAATGAATTCCGCATGTAACTGGCAGAATTTATTATGTTCCATTCCAGGAGTTTAATAGTGAGGGAGATGTTCTTTAAGCCCTGATATGACTTCAAAGCCCCTGTTCTCAGGTAATCTTTCTATTTGATACCTTATCCCTGACTCTGCTTCCTGTCAGCCAAGTCATATTATCTTAGCAGCTTCTGTTATTTGTACCAACTTTGTTGGTACAAATGGAGCCCTCAAAACCGTGCTTAATGAGGTGAAACACCACTAGTTGGTTACTGGTGTTCAAAACAAGGTCCTAAAACAAAATGATGACTCTTTAGGATTCTCTCAATGTCATCAATGTTCATCAAAATACACTGAATGGACTGAGACAAAATATGTGTCAGGACAGATTTCTAAAGAGGGAAGCAATTGTTATAAAATATTTGTATTTACTGCTTTTGTAAATTCTAGAATAAAGGAATAGAACATTCAAATCATTGACTGGAAGTAAAGTATGAAAAGCCTGAGATCTCAAACTTGTAAAAGTTTTTGAGTCTTATGGGTTTGAAATCTTTTTCATTAAAAGGAAAAACAAAACTGCTCTTTAAGTTTGCACACTGATTGTATGATGGCGATCTTACGTTGACAGTAGGAATATAAGAATGAATTAACACTTAATATGGATATCATAGAAGGTGTTTATGCTGAAGACTGGCGTAATGACCACTAACTTTCTTATGTACCTTCTACTCAGAGATTTTTAATCTATCAAAACAAGCCCTAGGGCATATAAATTTAAAAAAATTCTTGTCATCTACCTATATAAATAATCTACCATTAGGAAGACTAATGAGAACTGTATTTTATAAACACTAAAACAGGAAAGCAAATCTTAACACTCATTGGCACTGCAAGAATATTTTATTCATCACTGACACATACTCACTGATGTCTACAGGACTCTGTCACAGGACTATGTCCCAAATTTGCCATCCTGTACTTGTGTTACTGATAACTTAGCGGTCTTCTCCACTAGCTATTAGCGCCTTAAAAGTAGGGACCACGACTTACACAAATTTGTATTGCTAGCCACCAAACACAGTACCTGGTAAACTTGGTACACTTTGTCAAGCTCAACTATATTAAATCTTGACTTTACATTTAACTTACCTGTCTTCACGATAGCTGCCTGTAGTTTAGTTCTGTCGTTCTTAATGATAGCTGCCTGCAGTTTAGTTCTTAATTCGACATCTTATCATTTACAACCAAAGGAAAATGATACCCACAAGGGTCATAGATTTATTTTGTTTAAAAATTATTTTCTATACTAGATTTGAAGTATACCTTATTAATTACTTTGCTTAACTGAGCAAAATTAAATCAAATGGAAATTATTTTTTAATGTATAAAAGTTTGCTGAATCATCAAATTAAAAATACAGAAAAATCAGGTTTGCATAAAACATATATTCAGGTAGAATTGCAGTTGTTTTTTTTTTTTTAAATGTAATGTTCTTTAGTGACATGTAGGTTTCTCTAACAAATTCCCCTCATCAATTTCAATATAACTTCATTTATAAAAATTGTGATTATTCAGCTTTTAGAAGACACAACTATTATGTAAAACAAAATACATATGCAAAAGTACAAGATGTACTATATTTCCCTGAATGTCACTTCTGGCTTTTTAATAAATATGATTGGATTCTAAATTTATTTGCCAAAGATCTTTTAGGTAATTTTAGTTGAATAGCTAATCTTCTAGTGATGTACTATATTTTGCAGAGGCACTTGCTGCAGTGCTATAAAAGTCCATGTTTTCTTGTCTCACAGTTTCTAGGTTTTAACTCTATCCCAGTCAACATTAATTTGTGTAGTTTTTGACAGCACACTGTGCTCTGCAAGAGCTAAACTCAAACTCGGCACTGATACTCTAAAAAATTCTTGATACTGAAGACACTTAAACTTCAGATGTGATCCGTTAAGAGCCCACTTTGTGATCTGAAATACTCCCGAGTGCTAGCATCCTTAAAAATACACCTTCCTCACATTTGTCTTGCTCATTATTCTCATATTAAGAAGAAATGAGTGTCTCTGGTAGGTCCAGGTGTGGTTAAAAAGCTAAATTGCAATCCCTATGAATAATAAAAGTTCTTAGAACCACAACATATCATTTTCCTTTCTCTTTAGTAGCAGATTGACAAAACTGGGAATTTAGTCTCAAAATCTCAAAGCAGTGACTGAAATGATTACTCTCTTAAATGCAGTATATTCATTTGCTCTTTGCTTGACAAATCACTCTCTTCTCTGCCATCCAACACTTTAGCTCACAAGGAATCTTAAAAAAAATAGAAATCTGATTTCTAGCTGTGGAGGTTCCAGCCCCCAACCAGTCACCTTAATGGCCAGGCCTGCTGGAGTCAACTTCTCAGTGTTGCGTTCATTGAGGCAGTCTTCTCCCATCAAAGAAGTGAGGTGCTGTAGACACTCTGCATGTCCCTGTGATGCCGCAATATGTAATAGATTGTTTCCATTTTCATCGTGAATTTTGTCTAGATTGTCTGCAGCTAGGTGTGGCTGTATAAAGAGTAAGATTAGAAAACCCAAGTCAATAAATCAGAGCAAGACCCTGTGGGCGTTTTTCTCTGGGCACTAGAAAGAAGAAATGAGCTTATAGAAGTTCTGGTGGCAGCCTTGGGGATCTAATAAATCAGAGTATCTTGCTATTATTCTTTGTTACAATATGCTTTAGAACATGAGTTCTCAAGAGACAGATCTTCATACGAGACATGGCAACAGGGCTAGGGCCAATGAGGTGTGGAGGCTTCAAGTTGGCTTTCTAAACAACTATAATGACATTTACAATAATTGTCAGGTTCCTTGTCTGTCTCCCCTACTTGACTGTGAAGTCCTTGAGGGTTGGGGCTGGGTTTTATTTCCTGTTTTAGGTTTGTTGAATGAATGAGCTATTTGTTTCTACCTGCTTATTTTGCCTTGGATTGTAGAGAACTGGCTTTGGCAAACTACCTGATGACTGCTGGTATCTGGAGGCTACATGGCTTTGGTTTTCTCATCTCTAGTGAAGTTTTGTCCCTTGACTATGAACTAGTTGATAGAGATTTTTGGGTGAACTGAGAGGTGTTGTTAGCATTTGGGAAACATGAAAACATGAGAAGGACAAAAGAAAGGAATGAACCAAAGAGAATTAGCGGGAAGAGCCAGGAAAATGGAAAAGACATTTTCAGGAGAAAATACTACTACTACTTTATTTCATAAAATTATTCAATTATATCACCCTATCACAATAGTATTTATGATAATAGAGCAAGTATATTGTACTTAAGTATGCATGGCTTTACAGTAAGTAGAATCACATTGCCAAGATGTGATGATTTTCCTGAATGAGACTTTAATTAGCATCATAGTATGAGCCCACGCTTGCTACTGTTTGATCCAAGTCTGGAAGCCAGAAAAGAACAATGTAGGCAGATGGAGTGCTATTTAAGTTTAGCTCTCTCTGAGCCTAAACAGAACAGACTTTTCTTACATCATGTTACTCTGTTTCTAGAGTCTTTGGAAAAGCTTCATGCTCCCTAGACATGCAGAGCTGGAAGTAAGTAAAAACTCCACCTGGGTCAGAGGGCAATGAAGCTCTTGGGTAAGCTTCTATCTACAAATGCTTTTCAAACAACCTTGTCCAACTCTTCTGAATAATGATCAGGACAAAACAGAAGACCCTCTGTTTACATATCCGGCAGGTCCACCATCAGCCAAGAATTGACATCCCCACAAATAACTGCATGAGAGCATTGGGAACCGTTTGAAAAGCAAAAAGAAAGACATTAAGATTCAAGTTAAAGAAAGTGCCGGGCTCTCTTTGTTTGAGATTGAGTCTTCTTTTCAGTTGAATTCATGCAAAGTTAAAATGAAATAACACTCACTCTCGAGCCATTTGTTTTCCCTATATTAACCTCATAACTTCTTATTTTAAAACTCAAAAGGTCACATCTCCCAACTAAAGCCACAAGTAAAGATTAAGTAAGAACCAAAACAAATGCAGCATCGTTCTGTTACTAACGAATGCAGCTGATAAAAAAGGAATCTCCAGTCTATCGACATGTATACCGAACTAGATTATACTTACCAGGAGAGAGATCTGTCCTTCTTTAACAATGTTCAAGATGCTTTTTACTTTTTTCAGATACTCACTCCTTTCTTCTGGGCCTTGGGAGCTGGTCCAGTTCAGGCCACTGACCTGCTCTTCTGGTTTGGATTCTGCTGCTGAGGATTGCAGGTGGAAGGCCCTGAGCTGGCAGTCTGGTGTTGTCTTCTCAACTTTTCGACCATGAGGATCACTAAATGTCTTGTTTAGGAAGTCTTTACTCTGGTTTTCAGGCTCATATGCAGAGCCACATTTAACCAGAGGAGGTGAGATCTCGGTTTCTTCAGTGGCCAGCTTGTGCTGGTCGCGGATGACAGCTGATGCTTTTCTCAAGTGAGGGCTTTTCACAGGAGAAAGAACACAAAATGGTGCCATATTGGATGATGAGCTCTCAGAACTTCCTGTAGAGCAGGCTTTGCCAGAAAGGCCATTGATGGTTGTGCATAAGCCCAAAATTCTTTTTTCTGAAGTCACCTTGGTAAAAGAGGCAAGCTGCTGACTGGATTTAATATAAGGCACATCCAGAATCTCATCCATGTCGAGGTCGTAGTGCTCCAGTTCGCCCAGCGATGTGCTGGGCTCAGAGCTCTTACCTGGTGGGCCACCCACTCCATCTCCAGGGCTGAGCTCCTCAGGCTGGGGGCCCAGGTCAGACTCACCCCCTTTCTGGTACTCAACCACTTTCTGGTTCTTTTGGTCATCACTTTCATTGTTCTCCAGAGTCTCTGGCTGATGTTTCAGTGGCGAAACCCGTTTCACTGGGCGGAACTTACTGTACACATCAGCGATTCCTGTGGGCTTTTGCGTGTTTGTAATAAGAGTTGAGATGCCACAATTCCAGCTAGAGCTAGAAACTGTTTTTAAAAAATTAAAATAGGAAGCTATTAATTTGGAATGCTGAACACATCTTGGCTATGCAGGTAGACGTGGTTCATTCACGTTATGTCCAAATTAAGGCTCTGTGCATGAGGATGACTTACAGAGAGTGCATATCGATAGAACAAAAAAAAAAATCATACTTACCATTGGAAAACAATGAATAATCAAAGGAAGTTAGAACATACTGACTCAAAATTAATTAAAATAATAATAATGGTAATGGTAAACAGCTAAGGAACCAACCCCAGATAGGTATTTAGGTTTATTCCCTGGATAGATCTACCTCCCTGGCAACATTTATATATTTGTCACCACTCTGAAAAACAAGATTAGAGAATAAGATCTTCAGTGTTAAATAAACTTCCAAACTACAGAGCTTGCAGTGAGTCTAGATCGTGCCACTGCACTCCAGCCTGGGCAACAGAGTGAGACTGCATCTCAAAACAAAACAAAAACAAACTTCCAAACTAATTTAGGGAGAAAAGGGATGTATGCTGTATGCACACACACACACACATTAGTGTGCATGTCCACATACACCCCTAATGCATAAGAAGTCCCATGTAAGAAGTGGTATATTATTTAATATTGAGCAAATGCAAACTATGATCTGCTGAGTGACTTCGTAGGTGTGCCATTAAGTGGATTAGGGAAAGAATAGGAAGGAATGCAGTGCTCAGGAGCTGAAAGGACTGTGGGAGACAAGACATAGTTGAGTTAACCCCACCTTGGTCAAAGTACCTGGTCAACTATCATGCTGCAGCATTTCATGGTGCTTTGTGACATATGACACAGTGACGGAATGCACTAACACTTCACTACAGAACATGTTCTTTAAGATTCAATACTGCCCTCCATTGTTGAGAGGGCTGGAAACAAACAGGATAAGAAAGTTCTGAAAAGAAGATGGGTTAGGCAGACTGGTTATTTTTTCTAATTTCTGTACAAAGTTTGGATAAAGATTGTGTGTTGGTTTGCATTTGAGTAAGTGTCTGGTTGTGATAGAGTAGAAAGTGAAACAGCCAGACACACCTGGAGGTGAAAGATAAGAACCATCTCTCCGAGTTATGAGAGGCTGCCTGGTGCCTTCTGTTGGGGCAAACAGATGGAGCAACAACAGTCTCCTCAGCCATGATTATACTGCTTCCTCCCGTGCCACTGCCCTGCTAGATAAAAGATGACCCAGTACCCTTGGAAACTTGCAGGTCACTGATTTATGGGTTCCTAGTTCCCTGCCACGTAGTTCCTATCATCCCCCATCAAAGGATGAGATTTCAGGGGGCATGCTCTACAGCTAGGGACCTTCCATTTACCTCTTCTCTTCTGAAACAACAAGTGAGAAGCATGTGAATGTGTGTGTTCTTTGCTACTGGGAACAACCAAAGGAAAAAAGAACATGAGATGGGTGTATATTCACATCTGTAACTTCTGCAATAGCCCTTGGCTATGACTGACTCTTAGGGTGAAAGTGGAACATACATTATTAAAGTTCCCTAAATTTAAGCTACTGGTCATTCTTCTTCCTGCTGGGATATGTTCTAAAAGGATTCAGAGAAGTTCTTGAATCAAGCTAAGGGGATGAGAGTGAGTGCTCTGAACCTGAATGCTATATAACTATCTGTGAGTTCTTTCCCTGAAACTGACCACAATTTTGCATGAGGTTTCCAAGGGTCTGCACTGTCCAGTCCACTTCTCAGACCTTTCTGGCTCTGACTTTTTAGAATCTAAGAAGAGAATACTATGAGTTGTGGAAGGAGGGCTGGATTCTCTCCAAAAAGTAATGTAGAAGAGAATGTTCCAGAAGGGAAGGAAGGTATCTAGATGGTCTTAGGCTGCTGCTTTTTTTCCCTTTTGTTGGCTCTAGTTCTTAGTTGTACACAGTGCTTGGCATAGATCAGACAATTAACAAATGCTAGTATGTGAATTTGAATCTCACTTTGCACAACACATTAAATCTTCTAAAATGTACAAAGTGCATCCTTCTGAGGGATTTACAGTTTAATTTCACAGGGGACAAAATCCTGTTAATAAACTCAGTGGAGTGATAATCACCAGTAAGAGCTCAATTTGCTAAAGTTATTTATGAAATGTAAATATGCAAAGGCAAAGACTAATTCCAGTTGGTCTCTTATAAATTTGAAAGTTTTCTATCTTTTATGTGACCTTTTCTCTCTAAAAATATAAAGCCATGAAAAATTAATGTCTGCCAGAAATTTCTGCCAAGCCTTTCTCTCTTCAAGAACACATGGTTACTTACTTAATTAAAACAGCAGAGATAGTGGACATAGAGTTTATAAGATGCAAATATGCCTTTAATTTTATTCATCAACTTTCTGCAAGGCTTTAAGTAAAATGGGAAAAAATGTATATATACACTCATAGACATTTCTGAGATACACTCTTATTATTGAGTATATTTGGTAATATTTTGCCAATTACCTTGATTTCTTTAGAACCTCTAGAAAATGTGCATCTCAGAATGTAATAAAAAATTTTAAAGCCACATAACTTAGTAGGTCAATACAACGAGTGCATTGTACCAATATATTTATGTGTTATATAAGGTCATAGGTTCAAAGGGCTACTCTTTTATGTTGGCTTTATTTACATGTGAAATTTTTTCCAAGTGATACAGGGAAATGGATACCATATGTTTCCCAGCTGTTTTGTTCTGACAGGAGCCATTAAAAATGCTCTATGGAAATGAATTCTGTCTGGGTCTTACGAAAACATATCTTTTCACAGAAGGATCTAGAAACTGAAGAAGGAGTGCCAACATTTTGGTTTGTTGTCCCTCTCCTTCTTCAAACCTATGACTCTTTCTGAGGCTGTGAGTGAGATCTGTGTTTTCTAGTCTATGTTTTGATTGCCAAGAAAAGACATCCCAGTAATGAAAAATGGATTATTTCACAGGTTTCATTAAAAGGGTCCAATTTATTGCTATATCATATACCTGGATGGAAAGAAGGGCAACTTTGTGCTATATACAAAAGACAAAATTCAATTCCTTTATCGCTGCTAAGCTGTGTAATCATGTACTTTAAGAACAACACAGAAGAGGGGCTATTAATGACTAGTAAGATTTTCACTTGCAATTATTTAAATTTATCAAAAATTTCACTCATACTTTTATTTCATTGCAATGCAATAATAAATTTCTTATCATACATGGAAACAAGGTTTAGACTTATTTTGTTATTAGAACAATTTTGAGGCTAATTTTGCTTTTTGGAAATTATGAATAAATTCTTTACATGTTAGCAAAATTTAAATCTCCCCAAATTTTATCCATTTTAGATTTGTACAAGCTCCATGACAGCAGAGTCTGTGTCTAATTTATCTCTCTATCCCTTAAAGAACCCGAAAATTGCTTTACATAAGTAGACTCATAACGACTTTTTGGTTGAATGGGCTCAATTTTAACATCTTACAGAAGTAAACATGCCTAATAAGCCTTAAACCTGTCTATCTGATTACACCACAGATTTTCTAAAATGGTCAGTAAGTAAACAGACATGTATTTGCTGCTGATGTATAGGCCACAATTATCTCTTCAGATCTAGCTGACACTTGGAATACCACTGAGCTTTAGCAAAGTATTTGCCTGCTGACTGTCCACACCCATCTATTGATTGAACAAACATGTAATGCAGTCTTAGAATGTGCAAGGATTCCTGATAGGTGGCCTGTTCTGATCCAAGTGCCTCATCTCTCTCCACCCTTTCCCACTCCCTCCCTTTCCCCTTTTCCCCCAATACATCCAGATGCTACTCCCCTTCCCAAAACATATTCCTTGTGATCGTGGCCTACATGATGACAAGAACACTTATGCAGTCTTCCAAGCACTCTATCTCCAAGGCATCCTTGACTCTTCTCTTTCCTTGACCCCTGCCCTTCGTCACTCAGGCACCAAGTCCTGCTGTGTCCTTATCCTCAATCCCTCTGAAATCTGGGCCCTCTTCTTCATCATCACTAAACCGACTGGACCACACTGGGATCCTCTCCCACAGTCTCTGTAAGTTTTTCCTGGCTTCCCCTGTTCTCTTTTTTCAGTCCTGAGTGATCCTTCTTCAGTAAGTCTGACTTTGTCACCCAAAATCCACTCAAATATTTCAGGTAGCCCTGCACTAAACAATATTTCCCCAAATGTGGGTGCATATCCCTGCGATACCTAAGAGGCGCACAGGAACTATGGTAATACCCCTGATTTACAGAGTGAGAATGCTATTGGCCTTCCAAATTCTCTTTCTTCTTATTAATTAATTTAAGGAGACTCATTGTGGGGCTAGAACGAATTTAACTCCTTTCCAAAACTTACAATTCCCTATTTGAAAAATGAGACCGCAGGCTTCAGGCTCAGAGATGTTCATAAGCAAATAATTAAAGGAATGTTTCATGTTCAATTTATCACATTCATTTTAATGATGACCTTGAATTTATTGCAAGTGACCATGGCTTTCTATTTACAACCATAGTGACATGAAGTTTCTTTTAAAAACAAGTATGTCTGAAAGTCAGGTGTTTTAGAAAAATATATTAAATAAACATAGTACAGATGCAATACAGGTAAAGCAAAAATAACAGAGGTAGACTTGGGATATAAGGCATGTTGTGGAAATGATACTTAAATTACTAGGTTTGTGAAACCTTGGCTTCCAGGATAATAGCTAAATTCTTTAGCATGGTATGTAGCAACTCTTGTATTCGTTTTCTAATTTACCTTATCATCTCAGCACTCATGATTCCCAAATCACTAATTTTTCCTTGCAGCTCCACTGCTAAATTCATCCTTTCTGGATATACCATACTCTCCCTGCGTTTAAGCTTATTCTTACTTTCCTATAATGCTCTTGGCTGTCTTCTCTGCCTGAGACTGAGGCTCATCTCACAAGATTCCACTCAGGGGTTATTTCCTTCGTGCAGTTCCTGTGGCTCTCCTAGGGAATAATTGCTCCTCGATTCCCCGTGCCCTGATAATATCTGCACATACCTAGGGTTGGGGGTTTTGGAAATTCTGTTACAACTATTCACTCATACACCTGTTTAATCTTCCCTCCTGAGAACCCCTCAAGGGCAAAGATAGCCTGAGAACCAACTTGTGTTTATAACCAGCCCTTTGTCTAGTAGGGTGCCTTGAAGATACTGGGGACCAATGACTTAAGCTTTCAATGAATGGATGAATGAATAAAAGGGGAGATGGCCAGGGAAGGAGGAAGGGGGAAGGGAGAAAGGAAGAACCGAAGGAAGAAAGGAGGGAAGGAAAGAAGGAGGAGGGAGAGAAAGAAGCTGCCAAAACCAAAGATGAAAAGTATAGTAAATAAATGAGTTCTGACACAATGAAGTCACCTTGCCACATTTTGGGCACACCAATTGTGCCAAATATTTCAAAGACAGTGTTAGTAAGCTCTTGAAAATGTTTAGACAAGATGTGCTGCATATTAAACCACTTGCATCTATTTCCTACAAAACATTCCTCAGTTTCCTCATCTGTAAAATGATGGGGTTAGACTATAAGATTGCTAAAACCTGATCCACCTCTAAATTTCTATGACTGTATGGAATGTCTACAAATAATAGAGCTCTTTATTCTGAATGACTCACTATGAAACACTATAATTTCTCTGGATCTATGTCTTTCACCAGATCCTCACAAATTTATAATTATGAGGCTATGCTGATTGCTGACACAGAGCAACTGTTTGGCTCCTAAGACTGATAAATTAGTATTTTCTTAGGAAGATAATGGACAGTTTGCTGTTGCAACAGTGGATTCAATTTTCAAGACCAAACGTCAATGCTGGCTCCCAAAATGCCTATTTATTTTACTTCTAAATAGAAAGCTACGTGTCCATATTAGAAATTTAGCTTGAGACACAAGAAGAGAAAGAAAAGGGGTATGATTCAGGACAAAGTAGTGTTCCCCTACTCTTTTTCATTAAAAGTTAAATGGATTTTATTTTCCATGAGGAACAAAGTGGTCAGATTTAGCTATAATTGCCTTCAAGTATACACAACAATATACCTCACATCCATAGCTACTGGAAACCTAGGCGCCTTCCAGAACATACTTTTGAAGTTCTTCAACATTCCATTTCCTTCCATTTTCACAGCAAAAGGAGGGGCATTATGAACGATTGGGAGTATTAATGCTAGAGTCAGGAGGTTGTTTAGCCCAATGTAAGCTGAAGTCTGTACTGCACCCACTTACTGCAGACACCTCAGGTTCTGTAAGAAGTGATGACAGGTGGCTTATCCCATGTTCTGACAGGAGGAAGAAGGCACAGTGTCTGAGTGAGGACGACTTGCTGGGTGCTCTTCTGTGTTGCCCTGAGAGATCAGACCTGATCTCTTAACCTGATCAAAGTTAAGGCTGAGTCAAGTCTGGATTTGGAGAACTGTGATGGGGCGCTGTGTTGGGAAGAGCAAAAGGGTGTGTGAGGAATGAGTGTTTCTGGGATATTCCCTTCGGGCTGCTTGCTCATCCTTTTCATTCATGCTACAGACCCTCTAGTAAGGGTAATGTGAGGCTGAGAAAGGAGGACAGAAGGCTTGTTGATTATAGAAATGCCAGCCAACGATCTATACGCATTAGGGCATTAAAACACTGTGGGGAAAGCGTCACTGATTTGGGTTCTAAACTTTCTGTCTTTAAGTGGCTACTGATATCAAGCAGCTGTCGTTGAATGTGTCTGATTCATGTTTTATTATTTCCAGCTCACATAATTTTGCACCCTATTTTCACCCATTCTTTTGTTTTGTGACAACTCATTGAAATACTCAAGCCCTACTACCCTGGATAGAAAAGATACTTCACCAAAGAGATTCCATCACGAAATCAAACTCAATATTTTGACAACTTTAAACCTTTGGGCTTCGAAAGTACAGTTTCCATAGAACAGCAATTGGTGGGGTGAAGAAAGTTACATGGTCTTTGCATTATTGTGCCATCTATAAAGTATGCTGACCTTCACTTTGACACTAGCAAAACCTCGTGAGTGGATTAAGTTTTGTGTTCATTCCAGGCCCGTTTACCAGGTTTCCTTTCCTTCTTTCCCTCTCTCTCTTGAGGAAATGTAGGGAGAGATACATGTCAAGGGACAGTGAAAGGCTCACCATTGGAGATGCTCTGGAACAGGGCAGAGCTGTGAGCAGGCTCAGTGTGGCTTCTGGCCGTGCAGCACACACACATTTTAACTGAAGGTGGCGATGTTTTACAGGGTTGATCTACCGTCAAGGACAAAGGACTCTGAGTTACTGCTCCTTGGTAGGAGAGAATAGGAGGCTGACAGCACAGGTTGAAAAATTTCTACCCTCTTCTCTCCATTTTCAGTTGACAACTCCCAAAATGTCTGCTGATTTTACTTCTAAATATGGACTATGTGTCCACATTAGAAAATTAGCTTTAGACACCAAGACGACAAAGAAAATGGGGTGTGTCTTTAGGGTATAAAAGTGTTCCCTTCTTGTTTTATTTTTGCTAAAAGTTAAATGCATTCTATTTTCCACAAGAAACAAAGTGGTGAGTCTGTGAAAACTAGTCTTATTTTAAGAAGGACACACTTTAAGGGGAGGAGAAATGGAAGATCCAGTGCTGGCCTGCAGCCTACTGTTGCTCTTGGCAGGTCTGTGGGTCTGCCCCTGCAAGCTCCTACCATGGCCTGAACCCTCAGCTACAAGACTGGAGAGAGAACAGGCAGGTACAGTGGCAAACAAAGTGGGAGGAAGAATGGACAGTGGCTCGCCGGCATTAATGAATGGCAGAGCTGCTGCACCTCCATCTTCAGGTGCAGGTCACCATACACTTCACAAATATTACTAACAAGAGTGAAAAAAAGATTTAAATATATTTTAAGAATTCCACAAAGCAATATTTCTCATTTGGAATTTTCCTAAAATGCCCTCCACTTAATACTTTAAAATTGCCGATACATTCATGTAAGCCTTTTTATGCTTCTGAGTATAAGGCAAGTGTATGATTTCATTAGATTCCCACAACTCTGGAGGATGGATAGACAGTTCTTATGTATTCTTACTTGGAAATAAATGAGAACTCAGAGAATTTTAAGTGTAATGTGGAAAATGACATAGCATGCTGACTTCTCAACTAGGACCAAGGTTCTCTGACTCTAACTCTCTTTCCGTAACACTGGAGGACTGCCTTATTGAAATTAAATTATTCCCTAAAGATACAATTCACATTTTTCTCTATTTGGGTCACATATATGCAATGGAATCCCAGAAATCAGTAGTCATACTCATTTCAGATTCACTCTAACCTAAATCCAACACTGTGTTGTCTGTCTAAATTTTGGTAACCATTTACTAGGAACCTTCTGTGTGGGAGCAAAGTTAGAAAAATAATTTATGGCCTGGCAAGGTGGCTCATGCCGGTAATCCTAGCACTTTGGGAGGCTAAGGTGGGCAGATCACTTGAGGTCAGGAGTTCACGATCAGCCTGGCCAAATGGTGAAATCCCGTTTCTATTAAAAATATAAAAATTAGCCAGATATGGTGGTGCATGCCTATAATCCCAGCTACTCAGGAGGCTGAGGCAGGAGAATCGCTTGAACTTGGGAGATGGAGGTTTCAGTGAGCCGAGATTGTGCCACTGTACTCCACTCCAGCCTGGGCAACAGAGCAAGACTCTGTCTCAAAAAACAAACAAACAAACAAAAAACAAAAAATAGGAAAAATAATTTTTAATGACTTTTCTTGGCTGGGCGCACTGGCTCAGACCTGTAATTTCAGTACTTTGGGAGGTTGAGGTAGAAAGACTGCCTAAAGCCAGAAATTGGAGACCAGCCTGAGTAGCAGTGAGATCCTCATTTCTATAAAGAATTAAAAAATTAGCCAGGCATGGTGGCTTGCTCCTGTAGTTTCATCTACAAGGGAAGCTGAGGCAGGAGGACTGCTCGAGTCCAGGAGTTGGAGGCTGGTGGTGGGCTATGATTGTACCAATTCACTTCAGCTGGGGTCAAAGAGTGAGACCCTGTCTACAAAAAAACAAAAAAATCCCCCAACCTTTCTTGAAAACAGTTGAGTGGAAGGGTTTCCTTCCTCTTTATTTTTAGCAGCATTAGCCTAAATTTAGAGTCATTTTATCACTGAGAATCTGTTCTTACAGCTGCTAATTCCTTCAACTGGCTAAGGGTGGTGATCTTTTTTTCTTTTCTTTTCTTTTTTTTTAATTTAGTAAGCAAGAAAAGCAGGAATACAGAGCATAGTCAGAGTGCTAAAGCAACTCGTAATTGGCAGAATGCTATAGTACTCTTATACGGTTCATTCATCCAACAAATATATATTGAATGTCTTCTGTGCACATGTCTCTAGGGGTGCAGGGGTGAATGAAATAGACATAATCCTGCTCAGACAATGATGCAAGTACACAGATAAATAAAAAAAATTACTAAATGCAAACTGCTTTGAAGAAATAAGGAGGGGACTGGAATAGAAAACAGATGAGAACCTCAACAAGGAGGTGACATTTAAGCTAAGACCTGGAGGATGAGAAGAAGCCAATTATGTGAGAAACTGGGAGATAATATAAAAGATAATTTTACGAAGATCTGAGTAGGTAGAAGGAAGCACATCGGCAAGTGTCTAAAGCAGAGAGAATCTGGCAGGTTCTGTAGCTGTTTTTGCTAGATCAGAGTGGGTCAGAGTCAAAGGAAGCAAAGTTGAAGCTGGGGGAGGTTATCAGGGACCCCTGATAACCCCCATTTGGGGGTTTTATTGGCCACAACAAAGAGTTTGTTTATTATTTTAACTGAAATGGGTATTTCTGAGGGGTTTTACAGAGAAGTGGGTGTCTTCAGAGTCCAGAACGGGGAGAGGGAGCTCTCAGTAGCTGCTTTGGTAAGACACTAATTCCATTTATGAGGGCTCCATCCTCTTGACTAATCACTTCTGCAAAGATCCCACCTCCAAGTACCATCATCTTGAGAGTTAGGTTTCAACATGCAAATTCTGGAGGGACACAAACATTTAGTTTACAGCATGGGGATATACTTTGAGCGCAGAGACTCAAGACCTGGTGATGAATTGATACGGGACATCAGGGAAAGCAAGAAAATCTGGCTTCAGCACCTGATGAGATGTTTCAGTCAGCAGAGTGCAGTTCACTGAGGAGGGAGTCTGAGGAGCAACACTTCAGGCAGGGGAATTCAAAAATTTCTCTTTAGAATTCCATGAGACTTCTAATGTAGACACTGAGTGGGCCATTAAATAGGAGGCTGGAGTGTGGAGAGGATTCCCAGCAGCATGTAGATGGTATTCGAAGCTGTAAGCATGCATGAGAGACCAACTGAGAGGCTGAGAGAGCAGAGGGAGGGTCCTATTAAATATTTAGTCCCACTTGACTATTGAAAGGTCAAATTTAGAGGGAGGAGGAGTTGCAAAGGAAGACTAAGAGGGTGTTAGAGTGTTAGGAGAAAAATGAGGAGAGAGGTGGTCTCACAAAGCCAAGAGAGGAGACTGTTTCCAGAAAGGAGGGGCCAATTGTCTCAGCTAATGCTGACAGGTCAAGAAAGATGAGAATAGCAAAGTGTCAGTGCATTTGACAGCATGGAAGCCATCACCTTCCCTAGAGAGATGGAAATCATACTAGGGATGTTTAAAGTAAATAGAAAGTTGGGGACAGGGGAGGGAGTTCCCCATGACTTTTTAAAGCAGGTTGGCTATAAATGGAGGGTTGGCAAGGAGGAGCAAATAGGATGGGAGCTTCTAGAGGTGGTTTGTTTGTTTTTTAAGATGGAAGGTAGAGAATGTTTGTATGAGGAGGATAATGGCCTCATGGAGACAAAGAGATTAATAGTGCAGATGAAAGAGGAGATAACTGAAGAATCAGGGTGTCAAACCAAACAAAGAGAAGCAAAATATCAGCTGTCTCATACTTCAACCATGATACAAACCCAGAGGATTCCTTTCACGTCTTCACACATTCCTCTGTCCATCCTATACCTCAGGTATATGGTCAGCAGCAGCACTCAGGCACTGGAGACACCATCATGAACAAAATCACCCGAATGAGTTTTTAGTGTGCTGATATTAAACCAACATCACATTAGTATACAGATATGTATAGAGTAGGAAAAGTATAGGGAGCTAGGAAATAATAGGAGTTGGTGGGATGTACAGTTTAGGAGCCACTAGAAACCTGTGGTTATCAAACACTTAAAATATGACTAGTGGCACTTGTCAAAATGATAATAGTTTTCACTTGTTGGATTAAATAAAGTATATTATAAAATCGACCTATCTGCTTATACTTTTTAATGTAGCTATTAGAAAAATTTTAAGTTACATATGTGGCATGTGGCTCACATTACATTTCTTTGTTGTTGTTTCCTCAGGCTTTTTATTTGTATACATTTAAGGGGTACAAGTACAGTTTTGTTATGTGGATCTATTGCACAGTGGTGAAGTTTGGGCTTTGAGTGTAACCATCACTCGAATAACGAACATTGCACCTATTAAGTAATTTCTCACCCTGCACCCCTCTCTCACCCTTCTGAATTTCCAATGTCTATTATTCCACACTCTATGTCCATCACATTATATTTCTATTGGACAGTGCTGGTCCAGAAAGTCAAGTAAAGGGGCCCTAAGAAGGTGACCTTGGAGGTGGAGGAAGAAAAGGAATAACATCCCATGTGAAGGAACACTGCTCATTTGAAGAAGTGAAGGAGGCTCCTTGATGTGACTGGCAGGCAGGAGACATGCAAGGAAGCCTGCTGGTCCAACAGAAGATCACTCTGGGCCTTGAAGGCCACATGAGAGAGTTTCCCACTGCATATCTTGAGAACCATCCTGGGAAACCATTGCCTGGTTTTGAGCAGGGAGTGGCATGATAAGACTTGCATTTTTGAAAGGATCACTGTGCCTCACTAAAAACAATGGACTGGTATCTAGGTGACCCAGGTCAGTGCTTCTCAAACTTGAATGTACATAAATGAATACCCTGGGGATTGAGCTTGTTAAAATGCAAATTCAGATGCAGGAATCTGGGGCAAGTCTGAGAGCCTGCATTTCTCACAACCTCCTGGGTGATGCTGCCGCTAATGGTGCTGGGGTGGGTCCTGGATCATACAGTGAGATGCAAGGGCCATTTGAACAAGCAAATGCCACAGAAGCATCAGGACTTATGCAAGAGGACCCTTCAACTATGAGATTCTAGGATTTTGTTTCTATTACTTGAGTTTACTTTATGACTTTTTTTTTTTTTTGAGGGAAGAGTCAGAGCAAAGGAGGCAAGTGGATAAAAAGGGGTGATCTGAAATGGGAAGATAGAGCCCATTTAATATTGCGAGACAAAAGCAAAGGCTATGCTTTCAGGAAGAACTGGGGTGCTGTCAGAGATGCTATGACAGAGCTACCAAACTAGAAATGTCTCTCAACACACACTCATACTTTTGCCTTTAAAAAGTATGGGAAGATGGGATGGGGAAACTGCTATTCCTGTGACACGATGGGGACTTGTGAGAAGGAAGTCACTGCAAAGCCAGACAAAGTCAAAGGCACTTGGCTGCGTATACATTTTTCCTTGTCCCTATGCTTCAGTTCTTTTCCTCACTGCCTAAAGGATGCCTCTCTCTAGACTTCCCATTTTTCATCCTTTCTTACTGCAGATTTCCTTTAACTCATTTCTACCAACAGGCAGTTTCTTTACTTACCAGTTTGGGGAGTGGAAGATATGTTTCTTAGAGTCCAGTAAAAATAAACCAAAACACAGGAGAGAAGACTGTGAGTTTCTACCCTTAAGCTTTCTTTCCTTCAAATACTGTCTTATTCCTAACTTCCTTAATTCCACTGCTGTGAAACTCGTAGAGAATCAGTTTGTTGTGCCACCTAACATTTATGGTTAAGCAAAGAAAAGAAATGTATCAGTCAAGAGAAAAAGGGGCAAAGATGCGATGTGTTTAAGCTCTACTACCTTCAGCCCTTTTTATCATTTTCTTTCTTTTTTTTTTTTTTTCCTGTTTTTGTTTTTTGAGACAGAGTCTTGCTGTCACCCAGGCTGCAGCACAGTGGCACAACCTTGGCTCACCGCAACCTCCACCTCCCAGGCTCAAGCGATTTTCCTGCCTCAGCCTCTGAGGTACCTGGGATTACGGGGGTGTGCCACTACCACCCAGCTAATTTTTGTATTTTTAGTGGAGACAGGGTTTTACCATGTTGGCCAGGCTGGTCTTGAACTCCTGACCTCAAATGATCTGCCTGCCTCGGTCTCCCAAAGTGCTGGGATTACAGGTATGAGCCACCATACCCAGCCCCTTTTATTATTTTCAATACCACCAGAATTTTATTTTAACTTTTCTCTCACCCCCTGCCCCCATCTTTATGAACATTGACCTATGTCCTTCCTCTCAGAAACATAAATGAAGTGTTAATACGTTAAAGGGGTTAAAGGTAGAGATGATCTCTCCCTTTCCACAGAAGGGGCAGCTCATCTTTCATGGGTAAGTTCTGTGGTCCATTCAAAATGATGGCCTATGCACATTCTGGAGCAACAGAAAAAGTACAAAAATTGTTCTCATATTGTGATGACAACGATATGTACAAATATGCCTCTGGGGGAAAAATACTTGAAAGAAGTGCAGTAATTTTGTTTTGGTGGAAAAGTTAAGTTCTTTACAAATAATGGATTATATCATTTTTATAATTATGTTTTGTTAAACAATAAAAGTAATTGTTTTACTTGATAAAAAATCTCATCTAGATGTCTTATCATTTGTAAATTTTTACTCTAGTTAAAGAAACAATTCTTTGTTATCAATGTTAGGTTCCTTGCTGCATCAGGATGAAGTGTTCATTTTCTTGACTGAGATATTAGAAAATGTGTTTCCCCGCTCTTTGGAGTCCAGTTTACATTACATCCTTTGAAATGGATTAATCAGCAAGCTTTTCAATTGAAACTGCCAAACCAGCCTTCACTTTCAAGCTTTTAGCATTAAACCTTAATAAATATTGAAAACAGGAGGTTTATATATTTAGCATCACCAACTATGTCATAACAGCATCTACAGGACAAATTTCATGTCAACTTATTATTTTAGGTGCTGGCTTAAATCCCTTTAATCTTAAAACATCACATATTTTATCTTTATAGGTTTAGGGTTTGTCACAAAATTTGCATACACAGGGTGCAAAAATATAGCAAATGCAATGCTTTTAAATGTATAACCTACATGACTTTAATGCCAGACACCAAGTTTAAAAAGTACTATTTCCTTTACTCATTGTCATACAAGTAACACTTTATATTATTTAGGTATAACATTTTTTCAGAATCCATTCAGACACATTACAGGGTCATTTATTACTGTTATATAACTGAATTTTCTAACCTCAGCACATTTAAGTTTTCAGATGTGAAGCAGCATTAATATTTATCTGCCTTCTTTCATAAGAAAATTATACAATGAGTTTAGCAGATACAGATTTTGAAAGAATCACATTTAAAGCACTATGAATTGAAACAAATGTGTATTCGAATGTCCAATTAATTTTTAAAAACTCTAAATCAATGAAACTGAATATGTTTTGATTTGAACAACATATGTCACCATAATGTATTTTTTGTCCTCATTTGGAGAAAACCATAGAGAAGAATTAACATTCACTGCCTTGTGCCTCTTTTCCCACCTGAGTAGCAGATGTTAAGCAGAGAATGCATGCAAAAGTTTCACGAATAACTTCCTTTTTTAGGTGCAACGCTTTTTTTATTTTTTTTACACATAATTTCCTTTGCTGCTAATCCTTGCCCCAAACTAGTTGCTACACATGGTTCTCTGGAATAAATTACTCCTCAATTGAGTCAGCTTACCCACAGGGGGTATGGAGACTGTAGAGCAAGTTTCACACCCACTTACTAGCTCTAGAACTTTGTGCACATTATTTACCCTCACAAGCCTCAGTTTCCTCATCAATAAAATAGGCACAGTAATGCTTCTCCCTCTGATAATTATTCTGAGGATAAATATGCTGCTTACAGAGGCCTGGCACAATGCCTGGTACACTGCTGGCTTATGAAACAACTCAGAAACCTCAATAACACCTGTGTATCTCCATGCACAGGCAGTTCATTCTCAGGCTTCCCACTCCTAGTTTTTTGCTTCCTTCCCACCTTGTGGCATCTCCAATTCCCTTGCACTTCCTTTCTTTCTAAACCACTTTTCTCACAAAAATTTGAAATAGTCCTAGTGCAGAGTAACTGATAGAGAATAGTTTAAAATATTATTCCTGTTAGGGGAAAACATAGACTTCAATAGGAATCAAAGCTTCTAGCTAAAGAAAGGGCATTCCTAAGGTGGATTTGTGGGTGTTGGTGGCCAGTGGAAGGTGCGAGGACATGACTTCCAGGCCTCTGACAACATTGCCATTTTCATTCTTGGAGCCCACCACTAGGGCCGCAGGGATGAAGCAAGGTGAGCCCCAGGCTGCGTGTCTCACAGAGGTGCTTCCAAAGGCCACAAACAGGGCTCATTTTACACTCCAGCTTCTCTGAGGACACTCAGGAAGCAGGCAGAATGGACAGCCCTACTTGGGAAAACAGAAAAGGTATGTGGGAAACCTAGGGAGTGTTCTGTGGGGCTGACAGGTTTCCGAGCAGACCACATGTGGAGGAACCTCTGGTTTGGTTCTGGGAGCTCCACTTTAAGAGGATAACTGCACTGTATCCCCAGAGAATGAAAAGAATGAGCAGCACACACTCAGAACTGCGGAAGGAAATGTTCACCTGGAGAAGACAGGCCCAAGAGTGGCTGCTGTCTCCACACACCTAGTGACACTCTTGTCCAGGAGGGACTGTCCTTTTCTGTGGTTCCAAAGGAAGAACCAGGATCAATGAGTGGAAATTCAAGGGACACTGACTTTGGCCAGTAAAAGCATGAACCTCTATGGATGGGCTGCCTCGTGAGATTGTGCACTCCTTGTTGCTAAATTGACGAAGTACAGGCTAGAGGACCCTATGGTTGGGATAAGGAGGATTACCTTCAAAGATCTGATTGGCTTTGGACTATCTATTTTTTGCCTTTTAGAAAACTTTTTATTTGTGTATAACTCTTACATTTTTCACTTGTAAATAAACGTACACAATAGTCGCAAAAACGAAAACAGTACAAAAAATAGCTGTAGACCTTTTATCCACATTCATCAGTTGTCAGCATTTTGCCCATTTGTTTATTATTTGTACTTGCTCACTTGCTCTTTCTCACAGACGAGCTGATTTTGAAAGTCCCTTCTCTTAGGGGGAGTTATGATTCTACATGCTGAGGCTTCTTTCCAGGTCATAAGATTTTAGAAAAATTGGAATCCTGCTGGCATTGCTCTTCACCGCACTAAGCATAAAATCTGAACTCCCCAAGGAGTCTGACCCTGATTATCTCTCTGCCTTCATCTCCTACTGCTCCTCATTTTGATCACCATGCTGCAGCAACATGGTTTCTTCTTCCTCATACTTGCTAAGCTCATTTCTGGCTTATGCACTTTGCAATTACTAGTTCCTCTGCCATCAACACTCTTTGCTAGTTTTCTCATGGCTGGGGCTTTCTAACATTCCTTGATGCCCTAAGACCTCCTTCCCTCCCCAGCTTCTAAAAACTACCACAGTCCCTCATGTTGCCTCTTTTCACTATCTGTGGTGACCTTGTTTATCTGTTTGCTTGCCTTTTGGCTGTCACTCCCAGTAGAATGTAAGCTTCTTGAGCACAGAGGCCTTGTCTGTCTTGTTCTTTACCATGTCCTCAATACCGGGGCCAGAGGACACTCAACACATATTTGCTGAATAAATAAGTAAGAGAGCAAATGAGAACATCTGGTCAGAGACATAATACGTACAAGGATAGATGTTAAAATTTGACAACCTATGCAAAATAGCAAGCATGTAACTATTCTAGAAAGGTAAAGAGAAATGTCTTTGTTTCGTGGGGGTATCGTATTACTCCATTCTTGCACTGCTATAAAGAAATACCCGAAATTGGGTAGTTTATAAAGAAAGGAGGTTTAATTGGCTCATGATTCTGCAGGCTGCACAGGAAGCACAGTGGCTTCTGCTTCTGCAACGGCCTCAGGAAGCTTCCAATTATGGCAGAAGGGGGAATGAGGCATCTCACATGGCAGAGGCAGGAGCAAGAGACAGAGTGGGAGAGGTTCTACACACTTTTAAACAACCAGATCTCATGAGAACTCACTCACTATCACAAGGATAGTACCAAGGAGATGGTGCTAAACCATTCGTGAGAAATCCACCCTCGAGATCCAGTCACCTCCCACCGAGCCCCACCTCCAACATTAGGATTTACCATTCAACATGAAGTCTGGATGGGAACACAGACCCAAACCATATCAGGTATGCTGTAAGTGACAGACGGTTGAGGAAGATTCCCCTGAGAGTGCCGAGTGCCCCATCCCAAAGAAGATACGGACTTTTCTCAGAAACCAAAGGGCATTCTGCTGTGTCCGTTTGAAAAGATAGAAATTTGCTAACTTTCTTGGAGCAAATTCCTTCTATGTGGCTAATACAAGAAAGACAGGGTGAGAAGGGTTATTTCTACATCTGGAAGGCTGCGGAACTGATTGAGAATGTCTCAATTCTTTAGGAAACCAGCTCCAAAAACTTCACCATATTGAAATTTCTTTCAGACGGGCCCATGAATAATTCTACAGTGATGCTGTGGGCAGACACATTTTTCCATGGGTTCCTTTTTCTAGGATCACTCTCGATCTATCAGAATGCAGTTTCGCAGCCTCCAAATGGTCCATCAAATTGGAAATGTACATGCAATTCCATTAAGAGGCCTGAGTATTTTGCTCACAATCCATTTCCTATCAGGTCTAATTATTGCTGATTACCTTGAGCACTGTGCCTTTGCTCTGGGTAAAGTTCAAAAGCTTTTAAGTTTGAAACTGGCCTCCTCCTCAACTACCTAAGAAAAGTCTACCATCATTTATTGTAGATACGACTAGAAATTGTAAGACCTGGAGAGAATGGAATGAACCAGCCCTGGGAAAAACAGTTGCTAAAAGTTTCTGTTTACTCACTTAACTTGGTAAGAGTCACCATTTAACAGAGAAAAAATAATTTACACTAATCAGGGAAAATATTGACTCGTAAAGATTTAAAAGGATAATATCTTAAAAGTAAATTATTGCCACCAAGTCAAACTATTTGGAAGGAGAGTATATGCAAGGGATAAGATAACAGAATTTGGAAGTAGACTTCCCGGGGTTTGAATCTCAGCTGTGTAACTTAATTGCTGTGTGACTCTGGGTAAGATATTTAACTTCTCATCTCTGTTCCTCATTTTGCCCATCTATAATATAAACATCCTAATAGTACTTAGCTCACAACTATTTTAGGATGAATGGGATTAACGTAAGTAGAGCGCTTACAACGCTACCCAGCACGTTAATCACTAATAAAGTATTTGCTATTATTTCTTCTCTCTTATTCCCTACATCCAATTAAAGGAAAAAGAAAATCTTGTATCTGCAAAGTACCCATTTGTTACATCGCCTAATTTTGATCCTAAGGACAGCCAGGCAACATTAGTACAGGTTTCTTCTCTATTTTGTAGATAACTAGTCACAGATTCAAGGTCATTTGGTTGAGAAGTGCCAGAACTCTAATTCAAACTTAGGCCTGGTGACTCTGAGCTTGGCAGCCTCCCCACTGCAGTCGGCTACCTGTGTCATTGATCACAGTCATTGGTTCAAGTCTGAAACGGGCACTGCCCTTTTTTTTTTCTTTTTTTCTTTTTTTTTTTTTGAGACGGAGTCTCACTCTGTCGCCCAGGCTGGAGTGCTGTGGCTGGATCTCAGCTCACTGCAAGCTCCGCCTCCTGGGTTCATGCCATTCTCCTGCCTCAGCCTCCCGGGTAGCTGGGACTACAGGCGCCACCACCTCGCCCAGCTAGTTTTTTGTAGTTTTTAGTAGAGACGGGGTTTCACCGTGTTAGCCAGGATGGTCTCGATCTCCTGACCTCGTGATCCGCCCGTCTCGGCCTCCCAAAGTGCTGGGATTACAGGCTTGAGCCACCGCGCCCGGCCGGGCACTGCCTTTTAAGAAGACACATTCTTATAAGACTTATAGCCAAGAGTGTCTATTAAATCCTATACAAACTTGAATGTTTTGGAAATAAAAAATAAGTGAAGGTAAGTAAAAGCTTCTATTTGAACTGAAAACTATCTTCTGTGATGTTTCTGACCCAAACATTGAAGCATTACTGTCACTCACACACACACAAAAACACTGAGATAAACAAACCTAGAAAGACTAATTACTCTTCCCGTCTCTCCTAAGCAAAATGTCAAAGGAAAACAAACAGTCCAGCAGAAAAGTAAATTAGCTTTGTAAAAATCCTTTCCATCAGAAAGGCCTAGAATTCTAGTAGCTGTATAGGTAAGGCACATCTATTTATTTTTAAACACAGAATTTGAGGATTATCTGGTTCTCAGGATTCTAGTGACTATCAGAGGAGGTCCAGCTTTGGGAAGGTTAATGGTGATGCCACAGAGTAACTACTTGGAAAAATAATAAACATCATTTCATAGTTTAATACTATGGTATCACTCCTATCAACATCCTTTTTTATCTTCATTTTTGCCCATCATAGAAGGAAAAGAAGAGAAGCTTAATTTGATTTACAGAGGGAAATCAACTCTTGAATGTACTTTTTTAATCTTGGGGGTTGGGGGTGTAAAGAGAAAAGGTCGACCAGCTGGTTTTCATCTATATACCATAATTCTCTGTTTAGTTTACACTATTAAACTCCAAAGCCTTTGCTTTAATCTTAACTGTTACAGTATGCCTTATTGCAGATTCTATAATGTCACATCTCTGATAGGGTTTCTGACTTTGGCAAAGCACCATCCCCCAAGCTGGTCCTTGCCATATGGGTAGTAAATGCATCCAACATTTTTTCATTGGCGCCTGCATCATTATGTATTGTCACCAACGGTTTCTTGGGTTTTCGGTAAATTGCTGCATATATTGTGGTTTGGAGATGCTGAGATGATCTCCTATATTTATTTATCTCTATATACAGCTGAGTCCTCATTAGGGCCTCCCTGTCCTGCTATCCTCTTTCAGATGGCCTAACATCTGTTTGTTGAAGGCAGGGCATGAGGTGGAGGGTGGTGTGAGTGGAGAAGCCGTAAAAAGAAAACAGAAAGCAGGGGGGACCAGTGTGAGGAAAACAGCTTTTCAGGAGCCATTAATACTGAGTCAGGATAAGGAGAAGAGGGGAGGAGCAACACCTACCTGATCTGTCTTCGTTTTGCGTATCACATCTTCGGCACAGTTCTGGGATCGTCTTGAGTGATGTGACTGAATACTGAACGGGACGCCAGAGAAGAGAGGGCATAAAATAATTTAAAATGCGAGCATTCACTCAGATTGGCCAGAAAAACAAAACCCAGTAAGTGATACTTGGGCACAACATGTATATTCAGAAAATTTATCTAATTTTACCCTAAATGAGCTGCGTGGTGATCTGGCAGCATCCTAAGATCTACCTGCAAGCATCTAACCACATGCAGTTTAAAAAGGGGGCTGGGCACCCCTTCTTTAACAAAAAAGGTGGGGTGCAGCCAGCAGACACTCTCTCCCTCTTATCACTTCTGCTACTTGTGGAAGATGGAAGAACTGTCTGAACCTGCGAGTTTCAAGATGGCCTTAATAATTGCATTCTGAATCCTAAGGGTAAACTTGTGTATGAAAGGTCAAGTACGGTAACACCAGGCTTCCTGCAGCATCCGGGGCAGTCAGGAGACATGTCTGTGCCAATGCTGACTGGACCATGCAAAAGTTCCTAATGTTGCCACTTGCCACAGATTTTACTGTGTAGCATCCATTATCTTCATGGGAAATACCAGGGTAATATCATAAAAAGCAAGAGGGGTGTGGTTCTGTGTTTGAAAGCTCATCTCTTTCACATATAGATTAGTTTGAGTGGAAAGAAACCACCCTCCAGGCTGTTTCAGCACCCACTAGGAGGCTGGTTTTCAGGGTGAATTATGACACAAGGGGGCATACAGCTGGAAGAGCTGAAACAAATGTAAAATCAATAGCTATGATTTATGGGGACGACATGTGATGCCAATCAGTCTTTCTTTAGATGAGGGTGTTTTAAAACAAAATAAATAAAATGAAATTGTCCTTTAATCAAAGGCCCAGTCAGGGACTATCTTTAATCACATTCATACTTTAATTCATAAAATGCAGCTCCCTAAAATTATTTTGCTTTTTACCTCTAAGGACAATGTTCTTTAACGTAAATAAGCTTGTATCATAAATTACTTCACCATTGCAAAATTTGGCGGGATTGAGAAAAAGCATTTAATCTAAAAGAAAAATGATCACAGGAAGCTCATTAGGATTACTATAGCATTACAAGTGAGGAATGTGTAATTAGGACACATTTATCAATAAGAAGGTACTTTAGTTAGCTTGACGTCGATAGATAAAGCAAAGCGTCTGCATTGAGACTTCCTTATGCTTTCCCCAGGATACCAGGACAGCAAGACATAGGATGGGACCATTGTAGATATTGTCAGTTTGCCAACTGCACGTCACAAACAAATTAAATTTCCAGTATTTCCAAGTGAAAAGTGAAATCTCAAATGACTAATTAGAGAAATTACCCTTACCTGTCTGATGCAATAACATCCTGTTTATATTGGCCATGCCTCTGAGACTACAGGTGCCTTAAGCAAACCCACCCACATGCTCAGAGGGAGGGATGACTGTCTCATAAACCCAAAATTAATCTGTAAGTAGTTTTTTCTTTCACATTATGTTCTCTGGGCGTCTGGGGTAACACAGGTACACAAGGCATTTTTCTTGGTACTAATAAGGTACCTTATGTTTCTGACCAAGTACAAACTCTCTAAGGAATCTGGTAGCTTCTTGAGACCAGCTGGTACAGGTTAGATAATTACACAGTCTATAATTCAATTAAAATTGGGCCTTTTGTTTTGATTGCCTTTTGTTTTGGTCCCATGAAACACCCTTTGGCAAAGTCTCACTCTTTTTTTTTTTCTTTTCATCCAAGGCAAGAGTTTAGGAAGAGGAAATTAAAGATGAATTGTGTTTAAATATAGTTAATGAAACATTCAATAAGATTTGTTCACTGGGCTTAATGATATATAGCTGATTAAAATGGGTGAGCTGTTATCTGTATTTTGAGGCACATGCTTCCTAACTGCCATCTCCCACCCCAAAGTCAGACATATCAGAATCTCTGATATATTTGCTGTAGCTTCAACTTTTCCTGTTTGCCCTCAAAGGCCCATAGTGTGCAGTAAGTTTTAATTTGATGAGGTTTAAATTTGAGCAGCACCTGGCTGGTGTGGGGACTGAGTCACAGGTGGACACTAGCCTAGGTGAGCCACTGCCACTGCCTCAACCTAAATCACTTGTGGCACTTTGCCTCCACCCAGAGTCACATAGGAAGTCACTTTGGCGAAGTCATACATTTTCATTCTCTGGTAAAAATAACTGTGAAGAAAATATCATTTGCTACTCCTGGAAATAGAAATAAAAAGTACAGTAATCTAAAAAAGATGACAGTTTATCCAGAAAATTAAAGTTTTGGAAAATTTTAAGGGTATATGAACGTCAAATTCAGCAATGACTCCAATCTACATTGTGAATGAGTCCATTATTTTTTATAAAGACTCAAGACAAAATCAATTTGTGGATCTGTTTCAGTAAGTATAAACACTGCTCCTTGGATGGAAGAAAAGGCTTAAGGGAGTGCTATGAAGATTGTTAAGCTGTGATGTGAAGAAATGCACAGGAAACACATAACTCACAAAACCAACATCCAAAAATGTTTTCATATTTGCAAATTTGGGAATGAGCGAATGATCCAAGAAGGCTCCCTTGCAAGTATGCATTGTGCTACCATCTGGGAGCTGAAATGGAAGGTTTCCCAGGCCTTCATCCCAGTTCACAGGACAGATGGCCTTTTATAAGTAACTGTCAGTTCGCCAACATACCTCATTCTCAGGACAATGGCAAGCTCCCAGGGCAGCAACTACTGTCAGTTTGGCCCTATGGGAACCAAAGCCCAATGCATCTTCCCTGTCTGTGTCCTCCAATCCAAGCTTTTGTAGCCTGTTCCCTTGACTCCTATTGTCCTTGGGTAAGAAGAGTGAAGAGGGGGCTTGCAGTTAATGAAGAAGCATTACATTTTCTATCTCTATAATTTATTCCTTTTCTAAAAGTCTTCCAGAGGTTACTCCCAGTGAAAATAGACTTTTTGATCTAAATTTGTTTCCCATACTTCTTTTCCACTTCTCTACCATGTCCCAAGAAGAGCTCTGACAAAGGTTGACCAGCTGCCTCAGCTTCTTCAAAGTCCCTGTGCTTCCAAAGTTTTGTTTGTCTTCTGTTCCTTTACTCGGGGGTCCCCCATTTCTGCAATGCCCTCCTCTAGCCATGCAAATGCCACCATTCCACAAGGCAAGGACAGTTGTGTCCTGCTTCTCCATGAAGCCCTAGCTGATTGCTTTAGCCCTTACTGACTTTTCTCTTTTCTCCCCTTGGTAAGTTTCTGCCTTGTCATGTGCTGTGGTGTTTCTTATCTGAAGGTGTTGGCTTCCATAAGCACTTGAGTGAAAGAATGATATTGTTGACTTGTATATGTGCATGGCACACAGGGACTGATTAACTGTTTAACTTAAATACCAAGATGTGTACATATTGACTAATCCCTGGGCATAATATTATAGACATTCAAAGGAGTTCTTTCACATTTAGGTAGTAAGTGGGACCTTCCTCCAGGCCTTTATACTAACACTATAATTAATTAGCTTTCTGAAATGAAAATTTGACTAAGGCTCCACAGTCTATAGAACAAAGACCATAAGCCTTAGCATGGCACATGAAGCCTTCCATGAGCTCAGCCTCATTTTGCATTGTCTACTTCTCTTCTGAATGCGGCAATAACAAATTCTTGGGGGTTGCCCTACCCATTGTTTTGCCTATCTATACCTTTACATATGCTATTCCATCTACCTGAAATGCCCTTCTGCCCATTTCACTAGGCAAACCCCTTTTAATTCTTCAAGCTTTGCCTGAATATCACTTCTACAAAATCTTTTCTGAGTCTGCCCCACAAGGAAGTAATGCCAGCTTTCAAAGTGTGGTCTCTGGACCAGTGGTATCAACACAACCTAGGATTTGTTAGAAATTCACATTCTTGGGCTCCACCCCAGACCTACTGAATCAGGAACTCTGAGGGTGGGGCCCAGCAATCCGTTTTTTCACAAGCCATATGGGTGATTCTAACACAGGATGAAATTTGAGAACCATTGTCCTGTATTATTTCCTGATGTTAGGCATATGTCCATTACAGAACTCATCACAGGATGGTTCATCTGTATGTTTACCTAACTGCTTTCTCTGCTTCCTGAAGGTGTGCACAATATTTTATTTACCCAAGATACTAGGCACTTATTAAACCAAATAAAATTAATTCCTCTAGATATGAGGACTAATGAGGCAGGGATACAGCTCAGTCCATAATTTTGGTGGCAGTAATAATAATAATGTCAGTCGTTAATATTTACATAACACTAATCTTAGAAAAACCCATAATTACAAGTCTAGCAATAAATCGTTTTATATTAAAAAAATTCTTAATATATTAATAGCATGAGTAATGACTGATGGCTTAACCTTTTGTATAAAGGACAATGGATTTGGAGCCATAAGATCTGGATTGAAGTCCTGGTTCTGACACTTATTAACGCTGTGGTTCTGGACAAATAATTCATTTAATATCTCTGGGGCTCAGTTTCCTTATGTGTAAAACACAGATAATTATACGAGATAATGTAGATGCAGTCATTTTGCAAACTGTAAAGCTCTAGTAAATGTCTGTCTCTGCTCTTTATCCTGTTTTCTATGTGTGCCCCCAGAGCGTCCCTCCTCATCTTCATTTCTGCCATGACTTTAAGTTCAGTAGATGAAGATATAAGAACTAACGAGGCGGGAAGAGAGGGGTTGAGCTGGGAATAGAAAGGAAAGGAAATATAGCTCAGCCTATCTCAGTATATTATTTGGCTTCTCTTTGTTCTTCCCTCACTGAAGAGAGTCTGTGGCCCAGGGATGACACTGAAAAGTCAGCTTCAAAAACTTCACAGAGTTGATATGGTGCAAGATCATCCTATATATCCCAGCCTACGCCAGTCAGTTTTGTCACCATGCCATGCAAAACAGTTGGAACATGCATGAGATTCATAACGACAGTGCGTGATTTCTACATTGGGCTATGGGGATCTCTGACCACCCTAGATATTGTTCAGGGCTGAAAAGCTTTGGCCCTTATTCCTGAAAACCGGAGCCAACTGAGCGAATGAGCAGACATTACTCAAATGGTAATGAGCCACAGAAAATGAAAGAACTAACATCCCAAGCACCTTTGCAAGCTAGAGACTCTTAAACTACTAAGGCCCCATAGAAGTTTCCAAAAGAAACAATTAAGCCAGCCATCCAAACAACCATGGTGAAATTCATATTTCTCGCACAGTTTTCCAAAAGTCAGGCAGGTATCTTAACAGGCACACAATAAAAACAATGGCAATAATGTGTCCAAGCAAAGCTGGGAGTGACGGCAGAGACATCTACTTGAAATGAGATTTTCAGAACATAATATTTTTCTACAAATGTGGCTTCCCCTCCAAAGGCCTGCTCTTCCAGTTCAGGAAGACTTCATGCCCTCCATTATAAACTGTGTTCCACTGCCCCTTCTCTTGGGACGTGGCACTAATGGTCTGCTCCTCCACTGCTAACCCTTGGCTGGGGCTCTTTTCCCATCTCCTCAGGACTCTTGCCTGCCACCATTCCTTCCTCTCTCCTTCTCCTCAGCCCACTCTCAGCATTGGCTTTCTCCTCTGGTCTTATAAAGACAAGCAAGCACCACTACCACCTCTAGACACTGCCTCCTTGACTGAGCATGGGCCTTCCTGCTCCTGCATTCATCAGTCATCTCTTTTGAAATAATTGTCTCTGTGTTTCTAATTTTACATCTCTGCATTTACTCCTCCAGCCCTCATGATAGGATTCTGCCCACCACCCAATAGACACTGTGCTGATTAGGGACACCAAGGGGGTCTTAACTGGAAAATCCAGAGGGCAGTTTTCAACTCTCATCTTTATAATGACCTATTTGCCACTATCAACTATTGTTTAAAATTCCTTAAATTCCACCCCCCTTGCCTTTTTAGTTCCCTTAGTTTTATTTCTTTAACTTTGAAAACTTCTTTCCAGTTTCTTTTGTAGAAACCTCTTTCTCCAGACCCCACCACATGGGATATACTTCTGCACAGTTCAATTTTTGGAATATTCTTCTCTTTCCACATTCCATGTTTTCACAGATGACCTTAAGTATACCCCCACTTTCAACCACCACCTCTACATAGTACAGATACTGGTGATCCACACTTTCATACCTCTATTCCACTCTGCTTTGAATATATTTCTTCCCACCATTTGGGATCCATTAACGAAAATTATTATAACTAATCCTATTTTCAAATAAATTTGAATTTTGCTCTGCTACCTCATTTTTATCGTATCTTCCTTCCAAGAGGTTTTTTTTTTTTTAATTCTTTTATGCTAAGACATTGTTTGTGGTTGGTATTTGAGAAAACTCAGTAGCTCTTTTGATCATTTTAAGAGTACATCAGGAACTACTCTATTGCAATATTAATTTAATTAATATAATGTGTAGTCAGGCAAGAGATGAAGATCCACTTGGTAAATGTGGTGAGATCACAGTATTGAATGACCTCCTTCTATTGTATAATAAGAAGTGGACATGGATGGAGAAGAGACCTACCTGAACTGGGAAAACCAGACGTGACCATTGGGCCCAGCAGATGTAATTTTCAATGCAGTGGTTACAAACATGGATTCTAGAGTCAGACTACTGCATTATATCCTGACTTCACCATTTTCTAGCTAATTAATCTTAGTTAACCCTTGTATATCAGTCTCTTCATTGGTAAAAACAAGGTTCTGACTGTATCTTCATTAGGATGTATCCGGGAAGATTACGAACTAGTAATATAAAACCTGGGAAGAGTGTCTGATACTCAGTTAAGTGTTCAATAAATGTTAGCATCATATTATTATTTATATTTAAAAGTACCAAAACCAGCATTTTGAAATGATGCCAAAGTAATCATAATTATAGAAGCAAAAATTACAAATGACAAAAGAATTACAAGAGAAAGGTATGTTGTAGCAGGGCAGATGGCCAGTCATAAACCTTGTTCAACTTCAATGATAGTCTATTTTTAATTGTGAGCCAATAATCAATCATTGTCAAAATATAAGGACTTATTGCCAAGAATGGAGCTTAGCATTATAATCAAATGTGACCTACCATGAAGTTAACCTGACATTTCATAATGTGCTTAGTAATTAATACAGCATACTATACACACATTGAGAGCATAGCAAGTCTGTGTCATTCACCCCAAGCTTAGAACCAAGCCTGGTACTCTGTTAATGTTTAGTAAATGCTTGCTGGCTAGATTGGCATAAAAGCTAATTGTGATGAAAAGATGAACAGTTTTTGTCAATAATCTGCATAGTCAATCTAATAATTTCTATTGACTATCAGGTAAGATAAGAAATTCCAGAACTATCTGCAGAGTAAAATTTTTAAAAATCCACTGGTTGCTCATTCTTCTTAGAAATCTCTCTATTTGTAGAGTTATTCTCTCCCTTCTCTGGCAGAGGTGTCCAGTCCAAGATTTGGCATTTGGGAACCTAGATTCTAGTCCTGGTGTCTAACATTAACAATAGAATATCAAAATATAACTCATCTTTTCTGGATTAGATGATTCCTAATTCATTTCCTGGCAGGTGTTAAGAAAAACAAGATAACATATATGGCATATGATGTTAGAACAAGGTGTGAGGTTTCTGATGATGCTGAGCTGGAGAAGGGAAGAATGAGAGGCAATTTAGCCTTGAATGCAGGATATTACAAAAAACACTGCATAAAGCTGAGGTATTCTGGACAGTTGCTAGAAAGAGATCACACTGAAAAACACTAAACAAAGTTTCCATATAGATAAGAACAGGGCGACTGCTACGAAGGGCAGGGCTTACAGACAGAGGCAGTGAAGAAGGGATTGAGCCACTCAGAGGCCACATGAAAGTGTTGGTCACCTTCTAGAAGGTACAGAAGAGAGAACAATAAGGTCCATCTTACTCAGTAGATTCCTTGCTGGAGAGAAGGGGAAGCCAGGTTCTTTGTACCTTGAATACCTTCATACTCTTTTTCACACCTAAGCTGTATTCTTTGCCCATGCCAGCTCATTGCCTGAGTCTACTTGAAATGAGTCTTTCTCAAAATGTAACAAAATCTCGGGAAGCATCAGGGGGATTGAATGGAGTAAAAGGTGATGCACACAAAACAGAAGGGGGCAGGCGTTTTTAGTAAAAATGCTGCACAGTCTGTGTGATAGAAAAATATGAGAACTCATTGAAAGTGAGATTATTTTACCATAAGAATTAATTTTTCTATCAGACAGGGGTTCAAGCACCTTAGGAAAATGAACCCACATAATTTTGTGCCATTACTCTAGGTTCAAAGGCTTTGACCAAAGAGGATTGAAAAGTGGAAGGATATTTATTATCTTGATCTCATTTGATCTGTACAAAAATAGTTTATGCAATTGCCAAAAAAGTCAACTTTCATCAAGGTTGCAGTCAGACTTATACAGAAAGGCAACAGAATATTTCTCTTACTTCTATTTGTATGTGTGCGTATATGTCTGTATGTGTAAATACTTACATGTATATATGTAGCTATGTGCATGTGTGAGTGTATGTGTATAAATCCAGGGTGATAGGTTGAGGTATTACCATTTAACAGGTGGGAATGTTGAGGTACAGTAAAATTAAAAGATTTGCTTAAGTTCTCATTAACTGGTTTCATTTTACTTATTTATAATTATCAATCCCTTTACTTCCAAAAAAATAATTCATAATCACTAAAGTGCCAATCAGGGATAGTGATGGGTGAGGTCACTGGTCTAGAGAAACTACTACTCAGCTAAGTTGCATAGATGGGGAGGAGTAAGGTGGCCAAATAGTTCTGCATTTAGGTCCTGGCCCTGTAACCTTGCAAATGTCAGACAAGCTCTCTAAGCCTCAGTTTTCTCATATGCCAAAAACAGAGTTTGCCTTGCAAAGCTGATGTATGAGGCTTAAACAAGATAATCTAGTTAAAGAGTTTATCTCAGCGTGCGGTACAGCCAACATTAGTGGATGGTGATTGTGAGCGAGCTCCTCAGGAGATCCAGAGTTCAGTCTCTGCTTTATTTAGTCCTGTGTGTGAAACTATTTTTAAGAGCAGCACACTGGCCTCTCTTAATAAAATAAATACACCATAGCTCCAAAGAATTCCAGAGGGTTTTTTGTTTTTAAGATATAGGGCTCTGGCTTCCATAGGGAGAGAGAGCAATCTGCGAACCCATTCACAGTGACAGAAAAACCCGGCTTTAAACTTTTGTGCTTATGTGTCGTCATCTCTCCCTTGCAGACCTGCAGCTATTGCAGAACGTTCTGCCCTTTTAGATGGCAGGATTACAAGAATGTATAGTTGAAACTTTGTGTTTTGCAAAGGATGTGTGTTATTTTCTAGTCTGGGAAACTTCAAAATAAATTAACTGCTGTGTTTTCTCTCATTAAGTAAAGGCAAAAAAAGTTCTAGTTGTTTTTTCTACCAATATACAGCTTGTGTTTTAATTAAAACAAGAACCAGGCTCATGATCAGAGGGAAAAACCATGGAATACAAAGCCTAGACTATGTAATAGGGCTATAGCTGGAGAGTAAGGAGAAGAGTTTGAAACTAGGGCATCTTTTCCATAAACATCTTTTTCAGATGTAATTTGCAGTTTCCTCCCCTTCCTGCCACTTAACCAGGAAAGAGGCATAGGGGCTGTCAGAGATGGAGGTTTACGGAATTAAAAAAAAAAAAAAAGCATGTTCATGGGAAACTACATTTCTTTTTATGCCAGTGAATTAGCATGTTGAACACATCTTCATTTTTTTTCAATCTTAGCATTTGAATAATCTCCATTGAGCCCTTAAAGAAGCTGTGACATTCATTGCTCCCGGTTTACCTAAACCGCCTGAGAACAATCATTTCAGTATTTAAGAGGTTGTCTCCAGTTCTTTTTCCATGTAATCATTAAGTTAGAACAATATGATTCTGGCTTCGTTAGGGTATGAAGTCTGGATCACACTAAATTATGATAAAATAATCTATATTGTAGAGTTTGCCAAAGTAGAGCTTCTTCAGTTTCAAGTGGATTTAAATAGACTAGGATTTCTTATTCTCAGTACTACTGACATTTTGGGCTAGACAATTCTTGTTGTAGGGGATTGTGCTGTGCATTGCAGGATGTTTAGAAGACTCTCTGGTCTCTACCCACTAGATGCTAGTAGCATCTCCCCAGTATGACAACAAAATATGTTTCCTGATATTATTAAATGTTTCTAGGGTAGGGGTGGGGCAGGTAAAATTTCCCCTGATGTGAACCACTGCAATAAACTATATTCATCCTGGAGAAGCAGTAAAGTGTTGTGGCTAAAAGTAAATAGTTTGGAGACAATACACCTAACCAGCTGAGTGAGCCTGGACAAATTATATAAAATCTTTATGCTGCAGTTTCTTCATCTGTAAAATGAAAATAATAACAATAACTTTAGAAGATTGCTGTGAGGATTAACCAAGATAATGCCTGTCCCATGGTAAATGTTCAATAAATGTTAGCCATTATTATTATTTCATCAATTACTATGGAATTTCATAGAATTTCAAATCTATGCAATTTCAAACTCTGATATAAGTTTAAATGCAGGCTAAAGAACCAAACAATAGAAACATGTTTAAGAGGGAAATTTTAGATGCAGTTACACAATTACAGATGGATATCTTTGTTTATGTTTTAGAGTGGTCAAGTTATAGACACTCAACTATTGCATAATCCTGTAGCCTAGTTTGCTAAACGGTTTTAGTTATTGCTTAATGTATTTTATTATCTTTCAAGTGGAGATTCCCAATTCATCAAAATTATGGGCTGCTGCCAGATGATTCTTCTGTAAATACAACTGCTCTGTTGTACTAAAAAAAATCTTGACTTTATGCCTAGTGTTTTCCCTTGAGTTCTTTCTTCACCATTGGTCATATAAATATTATTGTATTATTCAGTGAAATAATAACAAAAGCTACCATTTTTAAGAGCAACTTACTGTGTGCCAAGCTAAGTGTTTCACATATATTATTATTTTACTCAATTGTCAAAACAACCTTAAGTGTATCTCAGAAAGGTGAAGTTAATGTGCTATTCAGCCAGTAAAGGTCAGAACAAGGTAGGAGCCCAGGCTGGCTGCTTTTAAAGTCTTTGCTTTTAAAACACAACATTATCAAAGCTCAGAGACCTACCACCTAACTCCCAATCATAACACAATTTCCCTTTCTATAACACCTTCCATCCTATCTACATACACCCGTGCTATCATTCACATTCCTTGCTTTTTCCCACAATGCTCAAAATACTGTGAGGGGAGTGATCATAAAAGAACCTTACTTTGAATACTTCCAAGTCAAGCATAGTGACCTAGAGAGAGAAAGAGAGAGAGAGAGAAGAGAGAGAGAGAGAGACAGAGAGAGAGAGAGAGAGAGAGAGACAGGCAGACAGACAGATAGACAAAAATATATCATGGGAAGGAAGAAGCTCACTTCACATTGGTTTTAATGAGGACTAATAAAAATTGTCTGGAAGCTGAAATAGGCAAAAGTTGAATTCACATTTCTTTGGTACACACACAAAAAAGACTCACCCAAGGTTGTATAAAACAGGTGATTTATCAAACTCATCCCAGTAATCCAATTCTTGTGTACAGTATTCACATTTTACTTCAAGGCAAGGTGTAAAATAGATGAATAAATCACTGCCAGAGGCATGATAAACTAAGTTCATCATTTTGAGGCAATTTTAAAGTAGAGACTTTGAGTGGTGACCCAAATCTCCAGGCCCTGAGAGATCCATGGAAGATAAGGTTATAAGTTGTGAACTTGAGGGTCCTAGAAAGTAAAGGTATATGGCTAGCTCAGAAACAGCAACCTTCTCATCACGTACTCTGAGAGTTAGCCAGTTTTGCTGGGGCACTCCAGGCCAACATGTTTGCTAGTGCAGCAGAATTGATTATGTGGTCCACATAATCAGGATTACAGGATTAAGCAGGACCTCGAAGGTCAGCTAGTCCAGTTCTTATCGTTACAAGAATTTTCCTTAATATTCCCAACAAGCTTACAATCTGTGCTTTGATATCTACAGTGATTGGAAAGATTCCTTTTATTGTTCATCAATTAATAAATTCCAACTTGGCTATTCTTTAGTCAGTGTCCCTGTGAACTCTAGAAAATGCTGGCTGTGGAATAGCCAGCTACATAAGAGAATTTGGAATTAACTCTATGAAAGTGGCTACATTTGATAAGTATGTTCAATCAATAGTTTTGACAACATTGGAAGACATTAGGAATGAAAGGCTCAGTGAAGTTAAATGACTCATCTTCCAAAACACACACTTAGGTAAGATTCACTTCTTTGTCTAAGAGATCCCCCAAAACCACACTGAGTCTGTCCCACAGGATTTCTATTGTGAATTTCTAAATGTAGTCAGAAAAGTTGAGGACATATAGACTATAATGGAGAAAGTAGGCTATGAAGTTGAAGGCAGATTATCTTGAAAGCATTTCTTGCATACAGTAATACTTACAGATATGTCATCACTAAAGTCAATTTCATCCAAATCAAGGTATTCAGGGGCTTCCATTATTCTTCCTTGCACATTTTGAGTATGGTCAAATACTTATAAATTCCTGAATGAGACAGAAGCAGAAAACAAAGGCAAAAAAATTTAGCTGTTTTACAACCAAAAATAATGTCTATATTTAAACAAATAAGATGAGAAGGGTTATTGGGTGCTAGTGTTGCCTTGGAGCACATTTCCTCCCTTCAACTGTCCACAGCCTGGCTTTCCAGAAGCAGCAAACACAGCATCTCCATGGTCTCCAGTGTGGCTCCCCAGTGGGTACCCAAAGTCCTTTGCTTTATTTGATATGTGCCTGTTTGTCTTTGCCAGAGCAGTAACTTGGGTCAGAATCTCCCCCTAGCATCAATATTAGAATTCACACCAACTCTTACCACAGTCAGGGAAAAAGGCGGGGCTTTGGGAAATGGGGAGCCAGCCTAGAAATCTTAGGAAAGCCATTTTCAAATGTTTCCTGTGGGCATATCCTTGGGTATTGTACATGGAGCAATGAATACTGGATCTCCACAGGAACAACACAAGACAGATACCACTAACCAAGAGTAATGGATATTTTAGAATTTGCAGCACAACCTCCAGTTCACCCTTCAAAAAGGAAGAAAGCAAGAGGATCTAAGTGCAGATTTAAGTCCCAGAGTTATCGCACTGCCCTCTGCTTCAAACAGCTTTGCCTGACTGTGCCAGAGTGACCTGATACAGGCCCCAGAATGTCTTCAGTCAGCTCTTGCCTCAGGGCTGCCTCGGGCAATCCTTTAAATCTGTCACAGTAAGATATATCACCTCCCACTTCATTTTCCCATCACTTATCATCATTCCCATCAGCGGTGGCAGCGGCACCTACAGATGTCAAGAGCAGAAATACAGATCTCCTGACGGCGCCTTGGTGTGCAGTTATCTTCTGCAGCGCCAACTCTCAGATAGCAAAATGAGCTTCTGCTTCCTGCAACTTGTCTTTCTTATTGTAAAAATTATCTTACGTACCCAGATTTGAGTATCTGAAATAATTCATTTTACCCTCTTTGATTCTCTAATCAAGGTGTACCTTGCTGAACAGTAAGGACTGCATTACTGGAAAGTGAAAATACATCTAGACTGAAAAAAATGGGCTTCCTGATATAAGATTGAAAGTGTTTTAAAAGACCTACTTTTTAAAAGGAAATTTGTTCTGAAGGCATTTTTTCCCTCATGTTGAGCCATTCTTTCTTTTTTAAGCTCTACAAATGGTATAATTATGATAAACAGAAAAAAAACTTGCCATCCCTTACCTCAAACCCATCATTTGATTTAATTTTCCTGTTCTTCTCCTTTTTTTCCCATATGTATATACCATTTTTACAGTCTTAATTACAATAGATACAGAGTCCATCCAAGAAGGGATTAGGATATTACTTCTATGTTTAAATGAGATTACCCATTTAGCAAATGTTAAAAATTCTTCTGAAATCACAGTAAGGCTTACAATGAAAAAAAAAACCAACTTGTATTTGTAAAAAGTATTTAAAATCAGAAATTTTATTATTTGTAGAAATCTGAAAATAGGTTATCAAACAAATTGCTTGGTATAAAAATGTCACTTTTCTTCAATTCACAAAAATTTTCAGAGGAAAATATACAAGCTCTGCTTGGAAATTACTCAAAACAACATTCTCTTCTACTGTGATGGATTCTGATACAATCCAGACTCTTTGGATACTAGCACGTTCACTAGATCCAAATCCAATCCAATTTCTTTTCACTAAATCTGTACTCAGCGATGAACTATTGATTTACAGACTGTTCCCACGGCCTTGGTGAACAACACAAAGATGATGCTGGGTGTCAGGATATGGTACAAACATCAGCAGGAACATGGAAATATGGGGAGATAAAGCAGAGAAACATGTATCGGAGATGGGGACCAAATGGATTTTTAAATAAATGAAACTATAAAATGTGGATGAACATGTCTTAATTAACCAAATTAACAAATAACCGTTGCACCCCTGTTTGAGGTGCTCCAACAGTACAGACAGCAATATCCAGTTGAGTACAGCCATTCCAATAGAATATAACCAGCGGATAATAACTCATGACATCACAGCAAGAATCTTTCTATTTAAGCTTGCAGGATGGTAGTGAGGTTCCTGATTCTATAGCAAGAACACAAGACTTACAACAGGTGCAGCTCATTATAGGAAGCCTTGGGCCACTGCCCATATTTATTTCTGTGGGTTGGATGACCCCACCTTAGACTAAGACTCCCAGGCATCTGGAGTTTGCCTCTACTTCCCAGCAGGCCTCCACATGCTATCTCCTTTAAGATGTCTTATTCTGTTTATGACCCAATTTCTTTTGTCTGGTTTCAATGCTTGTCTCTTTCAGGGTGCCACTTTAAGAATATTTACATTCTCAATTATAATGTGCAGAAATCCCCGTGGTTTTCCAATCCTGACTACATTCCCCAACATTAACTGCTTCTTTACAGGTAAGAATGAGTCTGTAGTTGTCCCAGTGGCCAATATGATGCCTCCTCTTCTCTCATCTGCCCTTCACCAAGATTCTGGCACTCTCACGCACTCTTTTAGAAGTAATCAGTGACAAGATAGGAAGCAATAAGGTCAGGTTAGAGTAGTTGCTGCAAATGATCAAATATGATAAGGACATTGAGGTGAATTGTGGTTGCTTTTCTCATCCTGCTCTTCTGACACCTCCCACTCTGCACACCAATCCACTATGGAAACCAATAAGTCTTCTTTCAGATCCATGGCAAACGTGCTCTAACAGAAAGCACGGCTACAGAGGGCATGCCTGTGAGCTGAATCTGGCCCACAGATGTGATTTGTTTGACCCCAGTAGTGTTAAAAAAAAAAAAAAATGAATCAGTTGCCAACTTGCAGACCTTGGGTGATTTCACATAAAATTTTGGAATTCTGGCTTTGCTTTAAATACCTGAAGCTCTGGCAACAAGGGTCTGCAGTCCCCATGGCAACAACTGGCTGGAGCTGAGCCGCAGCTGCTCCTACCTGTCCAGGGGGTCTGTGCTCCCCATTTTCCGGGAGCCCCTCTGAGGCTGCTCTACTCACCAACATGCCTTGGGGACATTTGAATGTTCGACCCTTCAAAGGAATTCAGTATTAAACAATAAGTACAACCATTACCCCCAATTTTGTATTGGTGTCTCCTGCCAAAAATGTTTACTTCATTTGTATTCTAAGACTTAATTTGTATTCTAAGATCATTTTAAATTCTCATACCACAACAGCAACAAAATAAAATTTCCTACAAATAAACTATTGGCACATCACAACTTGTGCTTTCACAGAATGTCCATTTTATCTCTTAGTACCAGGAAAAGAAAACCTTTGCAAACATAATAAAATGTTACGAGGTGGGGATTATGTTTCCTTCACTTTACAACTGGAGGAAGGAAGGGTTCTTCTTGCTTTGTTGTGATTGGTGTGGATTTACATGGTGACACTTCACTGCTGTGACTCCAGGGGAAGGGAGGGAGCCATGCCAAGTGCAAACCCAGAAAAAGTCCTGAAGCCTTCCTCTGTCTGGCCCAAACCGGCAGCTTTGAGGCCAACAAGAGTGGGTTTATACCTAAGCAAAATACATTTTTTACGCTTTCCAGAAAGGGCAGGTCAGCTTAAAATCCTTTATGTAGGGTTGGGTGCGGTGACTCACACCTGTAATCCCAGCACTTTGGGAGGCCGAGGTGGGCGGATCACGAGGTCAGGAGACCCTCCTGGCTAACACGATGAAACTCCGTCTCTATTAAAAATGCAAAACATTAGCCGGGCGTGGTGGCCGGTGCCTGTAGTCCCAGATACTCAGGAGGCTGAGGCAGGAGAATCACTTGAACCCGGGCGGCGGAGGTTGCAGTGAGTCAAGATCACACCATAGGATATTTATTGCTATGCATCATAGTTGGCCCTAGGCCCCTTTTGGATCTCAGGACCTAGTCATTTGTGAATCTGAATTTCTCCCCCATGCCATCAGCCCTGACCCTACAAGCTACAATCACTTGCTCCCAGGTTCTCTAAGGCCTCCCAAGGGCTTTCTTTTGCATGTAAGCCCCTCTCCCCACAGCACACCTCTTTCAAGATCTGTCCACCATGAGTATTGTTCACTGATTGAAGTCATCCCATTTCTTTTTACTGGCATTGGCAAGTTTTAATTTGTTATTTATTTAGGCAGGTGTGTTATGTGTTTACATATTTTTTTTTTTTTGAAGTGGGGAAAGGTGAGATGCCAGGGAGGGTGAGTAGAGAAAGATAAAGGAAACATTTTTCAGTGGTGTAGCTCTCCCAATTTGGGTGGGAAAATTCATAGAGAGGGAAAGAAGAAACAGATTAGAATGTGAGGACACAGGGCCGGGCTGCTGGGAACTATATGCTGTGCAGAAGCTGCTAATGATAGCTTGGCTCCCTTCTTTGGATGTGTCCACGGCACTGGGACAAACCTTACTCAAACTCCAAACTGATGCTCGGCTTTCAGAGACAAAGAACAAAACAAACAGCATCAACTGTACTCAATGTTTGTAGGACTCTTCCTACTCTCACAGAGTTTTGATAAACTGCCAAGAACAGAAGTCTCTCCAGTGCCTATTAAAGTGTGTGCGAGGGGCTTATGCCCCTAATGGGTCTATCAACACCATGTCACCTTCTCATGATGACCTCAGTGATGGCCCAACTGCTACCTTCCATGGAAATTTCCTTTTGGGAGAGAGCTCAAAATGACTGAGAACCAAATTGCATAATAAAAACATAGACAAGTAATTTAAAAAATAGCCTCCTTGCCACCCCAGTATTATGATATTCAGGTGATATTTTTACATTTTTTGTTGTGACTTGAAAATTGACTTTGAAAATCATTCCAAATGAAGACTTTCAAAAACCTGTTGCATAATGGCAGCATCACTGGAAAAAGCTTATAGTAGCCAACAAAATTTCCTTGAGAAACTACACTCATTTTATTGTATGCATTCTGATGTGCTTGGCTCATAAAAGGCTCATTGATTTGTGACTACAGTCACATATCATATAAATTGCTCTACTGAAAATTTTTAAAACATGTATTGCCTCGCTCCATTTTACAAGGAGTCAGCTTGGACTCATTCTGAAGGCTCATGTTACACAGATTTCTTCTTTTCTGCCAAAGTCGCTATTGCTCCATTTACCAGTATACTATGAGGCCTGGTAATTAAAAGTAAGTTGGACTTGTCAAAATAAATGAGCAGAGTACATTTGGTGATGAGGTAACTTCAACGGATTTGCATTACAACTTATTTCTTTGCCCTTTAATATACCAGCACTTGGGAAAACACAGCCCCTCCCTGCACCCCTACACACACACACACACACACACACACACACACACACACACGCATGCCTGCCAAATTTGTATGGGGAAAAATTTTCAATTTGAAAGCCTAGACATCAATATTGGGCTACTTTCTTCAATATAAAATCTTAAAATTATCACAAAATAAGTACTGGAAGGTCTGGGTAGAAATGTTGTCCCCAGTTGGCTCAGTAGCTTGGCTGGCAAGGAAGCAACTTATTCCAAATGTTGGATTTGGTTTCTTTCATTCTTTGATTCAACAGTGGCCAGAAGCATGGCAGTCAGTAAATGCCTCATTTTGAAGCAGAAAAATGATAGAGGCAAGAAATTTCTACTGGAAAGAGGCAACTGAAGGAGAGCCAAGAATTACACATGAGGAACAAAGAAAAAGCACAAGCCCTGTGAACTTTATTCACTTCTTCATTTATGGAATATTCTGGATGTATGTGGTGGATAAGACCTACACTAGTCTCCACACCAGGATGGAGTATATGGTACCAGGGGAGACAAACAAGAAGGCATGCTATTACAATATCATGTGGTGCTGGCCAAGACCAATAAATACACAGCAGGCTGAGGCACCCAATCTAAACTTTGGAGATAAGGAAAGTCAGCCTGGCAAAACTGAAAGCCGAAGAATGGAGGTGTGAATGGGGAGGGAGTGGTTGGGGGCAGGAGGAAGTGTTCCAGTTGTCTGTGCTTTCAGTATGGGAACAGGCCTGGGAATGAGAATTCTGGAACAGAATGTCCAGAAAGATGCATAACATTGATTTAGCATTGATTGCTATATTTTTGCTTCTACAAAGGGGTCTTGAAGGGTGAGGGTGAGGGTAGGGTGATAAATAGGGATTATCAGGGGAGTATTTCCAAAGCCAGAGTGTACACAGAGCACATCTTGGAATATCAAATTTCTGGCATGTTTGTAAAAATACAAGTGAAGATTTGATATCAAACAAGGGACTTCAATGTAATATACTGAGCCTGCTCCAGCTCCTAGAGGAGAGCCTACATTTCTTCCTTGCTGTCCTGAAGGAAACACCCACAGAAAAAGTTGTGAAGAAAACTCTGCATCAAGATTTAGGACTGGGTGCTATTACATACACTTGCTTACTTAGTCTCACACAGATGCTGGGAGACGAAAGTCTTAATTTCTTTTGTGGCAATAAGGAAACCAAGGCTCAGAGAGGTTCTGTAATTGCCTCAAATTCACACAGCCAGGGCTTCTGATTTTAAGTCTAGTATTTTTCTCTCCTACTTCAACTTGCCAAAATAACAATGGTAAAGTAACACTTATCTCTGTGTCAAACATTTTATTTTTAAGAATCATCTTCAGCATTTTTTAGCTGAATTTATTTATTGCAACCAGTGATGGAGGCAGAAGGTATGCACCATAATTTGTAATTTGCAATCATATCTTTTATATTTCACAGATGGCAAACCTCAGGAATATTCTGTCTAAGGTTATGTACTACTAAGTAGAGGCAAAGCCAGCTAACACAAATCATTTCCTGCTAACCAGTCTAGTGCTCTTCTGACTTGCCCTGGACTGCTGTGAATCATGGGTATGTCTTTGAACCATCTAGGTCAGAATTCCAGACATTCTTAGCCCTGAATTGTATTGCTTGGATGTTCATGAACCTAACTCCAAATGAGTTACCCTTCTTTCCAGGAGAGATTAAACAGAAATGGTAGACATCATCATCATCATTAACAAAACGTGTATAGACTTTGTGTCTCTAATACACCTTACCCACAGATCTCTACAAGACAACATATGAACTAGTCTACAAGACAACATATTCCATAGCCAGTTGGTTTAAATCTTCAACTTCACCTTCAAAGAAAATTGGATTATAAGCATCCCTTTTAATGTCTTATTAAAAAGGCAAGGAAGATGGCACTGTTTTAGGCACTGTTTTAGAAATCTTGATTCTAGAGATCAGGATTTCTCTGAAAAATCCCTACAAGGATTGGTCTTTTTGTAGTTTTGCCCTTTAATTTATACATTAAAATTCTTGCAAGTGATTTGGGGGTCATTTTATGGTTTCTGAAATCCAAATATTGAGAACAAACTAACATATATCTGAACTTGAGAGCTTGGAGAGACCTTAGTTTTTAAGCCTAGGGCAGATATACATATTTTACATACGTTTAAATCTGGTCTCTCTCTCTGTCTCTCCCTCTCCCTCTCTCTCTCCCTGTCTGTCTATCTGTCTCCATCCCACCCCTCTCTTGTGTGTGTGATTTTAAAATGAGTTGAACATTTAAAATTCTTTTTGGAAGAAGGAAAGAATCCATGCTCACAGGAGCTGTGAAGAAAAAGATAAAACAATGTATAATAGAAAAAAATACATGTAAACACACATGCATATACATACACAAAGAAAAAATATATTGTATTCAGTTCTGGATGTCACTTCTTTGAAAAGCCACAGGTTATCTGGCATATACCAAGACAGAGTAAGGAAGCCAAGAGAACCAGTGGTTGAGAAACTGTCTTATGCAATACAGCTAAGGAAATACCTAACTTGGTGAAGAGAAAAAAGCTTTCCTCTCTAAGAATCTAAAGATCCCACAGGTAAAAGGAGGATTTAACTTCAAGGGTAAATCTTGGAGGAAATATCAGAGAAAGCAGTCTCAGTAAATACTTTGTAATTATGGTATCTCAAACGGGCTTTAATGGAATGGGCTGCTTTGTGAAATCACACCCACCTCAGCAAGAAATTGTTCAAATAGAAGTCCTCTGAGAGAAGAATCAGAATCCTGCATTGTGAAGGAAGAATAGGTGGCCTCCTAGCTCAAAAGATTTTGTGTAGTCTGAGATGGCATTGACAAACACCCGTGAAACTAAACCAGGACCTCAGGACAGTCCTGAACAATTTTACACCTCTTCAGAGTGCTGCCATGACCATCTCTGTTGAATTGCCCTATCATATGTCATCATAATCCCACCAGGAACTTGAGTGAAATTGGAGGTTAAGGGAGAGAAAAGAGGGAGCAAGAGAGTTAAAATCCAACTAATTTTTAAAAGAGAACTGGAATATTGTTCATTCAGTGAACATATGATTTGTTCCTTGTTGTAAATGAAAACTTATCAACTCCACAAGGACAAAACTATGACCTAATGAGCTCCAAACAAGAAGAAAATATCTGGAAAGAAAAAGAAAACATTTCTAGCACTGGGAAGTTGAGCATGGGCTTAAGCCAACCAACTGTGTCTTGCACTGGCTTCTGGAAGGTAACTATGGAATAATCTGGGAACTGGAGCCCTTACTCAGTTATGTACAGGAAACTATCCAAATCCAAGTTCCAAATTTTTGGCACACCTGAAATGATTATGCTTTATTTTTGATTTTGCAAAGATTACTTAATTTCTGCAGTGGATGTGCTTGAAAATTATTATTGAGTATATATGGAACACAGATCACAATCCTGATTGCCCTTTTAAAGAGACGCAGACACAACAGCAGCATGCATGGGATCATTGAAGACTACATCTTCAGTCAGTTATCTTGGCTTCATTCTGATTATTCATGAGGATTAAACTTTGGAGCAATCCTAGATGAGTTATTCCCAAACTTTAGAGTGCATGAGAGTCACTCAGATGGCTTATTAACAGACTGCTGGGTCCAAATCTCAGACTTTCTGATTCAGTAGGTCAATGTGGTGCCCAATAATTTGCATTTGTAAGAAGTTCCCAGGTGATGCTGATTCTGCTGGTCCCAGAATCACATTTTAGAACCACTACCTAAGCTAGTGGCTATTCTCAGCTTTGGCTACATCTGCACCTAATTAAAGATAGTGACCTCTTCCCCACATGCCACGTCTATCCAGATGTTAACTTCATTATACAGGATTCACGCCTAGTGCCCTTTTGATTAAGCTGCCTCAGTGGACTCAATTAAGCATTTCCCATGAAGACCACCCAGCAATCTCAGAGGGTCTTAGGTCTGTCTTTTTATTATTATTATTATTTTTCAATTTGTTGTGCTATACAAGAGACAGACATTGGCACACACAACTTTACACAATTTGGGTCTTGGCCACTTTAAAATGTCCTTTCTCTATAGCACTTCATGGCTACAAAGATGTTCTTAGTGTCTTCTGTTAATGAGGTCCAGTTTTATAATTTTCAATGCTGCCTTTTTAGAACCGAGGTCTCAATTTGGGGACGTCTATTCACTAGAACGACAGTATAATAAATCCCAGGTCTATTAACACAGAAGAAAAATGAAAAAAATAAAAAGCAAACATCTACTAAGAATTTGCTTAAAAATCAATGCTTACATAAATATATGTGAAGACACTGAACATAATTACTCACTGTATCAGAAGCAGTCCAAAGAGCTAATCCAGCTAATTGAGAAAAAGAAAAACCCAGCCATATATTTGTAATTAGAATTACAATGTGCTTATTTTTATTGGCTCCAAATCCAGAGATCAAATTATTATGAAGGTTTTATAAGTTCTTCCAATTTGTAAATGTACCAATTTGATAACCAAAAGGAAATTCCCTATAAAATAAATGTCCTTTTTTTCTGAAGAAAAGAGTATAGTTTAATATATATTTAGATGATTAAGCAAGGAGAGTGAGTTAAATGTCTGAATAACCAAACATTTGCACATCTATACATATATATATAGAGTATAACTTAGCAAGTATTAATTCTTTAATCCAATGCTTCATTTAGCCCTACTTTACTAAAGACATGTAGGGTAGAGACGATTAACAAAATCTGCTTCCACGATAGCTGAGGTACTATTACTAAAAGTGCAAAAACTGAACACTGCATACCTACCTAACACACTTCTGATATGTGTGGAAGTATTTCAAAAACAACGTAAGATTATTTATGTGTACCTTTAAAATTCATCTAGGAAGTATTATCTTCAGTTTCATCAATATGTTGTTTTTTAAACACAATATCTTGTACAGAGTAAATAATATATTGTTTATGTTGAGTTCATTTCCAGACTGAAAACTGTTGAGTTGCTTTATAATTTTTGCACTAGAACTCTTGGTATTGTCTTAAATAACAAATGTTGTGATGACTATTTTTTAACATGTAATAGCTTAATGTTCATATATTTTCTTGCACAGTTTCCTCTGAAGTCTATTTTCGAAGAGGAGTCAGTTTTCTAGAGGCCCTTTCAGAAACTGTTGATGAGCGCTATGAAAACTTCAAACTATACTCTCCAGTGACAGGGTCTGTTTTCCAATGATTAAACTTGAATTCTTTGCCATTAAGCATATGGAGAAAGAATAACATTTGTAGGCTGCGGTGTGGGTTTTTCCTCTTTGGCACCACAGAAGGACACCAACTTCATTTTGTAATTAACCAACATAAGCAAGAAAGGACTGAGACCAGAGAAGCTTGAAGAGAGGTCTGTAAGAACAGCTGGAATAAAGCTGCATGCTGCCAAGTCTTTCAAGAAATAGACTAAGATAAAGTGAGAAATCCAAAGTGGAGTGATTAGCAACATTAATAAAATACTGAACTTGGCCCCTCTAAGGATTCAGTTTCTGAATCATCATCTCCAATCCAGATGTCACCATATGTCATCTTCTTTCTCTCTGAAAAGAGGAAAGACATCCAGAAACAGACAAAGACTAAAATAACTAAAGGAAGAATATCAATCAGAACCAAAAAAATTTTCCCATAGAAAAACTCTACCTGCTTGTTTCCAAAGACAACTTGGGCAATCCATGTACATCCTGTTAGTAGACAAGGGATCTGTATCATCTCCTGCATTCGAGAATTCTGGTTTTCTAGTATGAATTAAAACTGAGATATATACACCACATCAGCCACCCAAAGTACAGAAACCACCTTCACCACCTTCAAGGAATGCTTCTGTTGGTCCAGGCTTGGATTCTCACCCAAGGGGTGGGCAATTTGGTAAAGCTTCCAGGGGTAAAGCAATGCAAAGTGTAACATGAACCAGATGGCCAGTGAAGTTGTCAGGGCTGATGTAAAGCACAGAATTTTTCAGCCAGCTGAATCCAACATGATACCAGAAGAGTAAACAATTTTCATAACATTCACCACCAAGTTTTTAATAAGGTGGACAAAAATAAGATTGAAAATTAGAAGAAAGGATGTCTGTAAATGCCCAGTGATACATCTTCTTGTAGAATAAAACAAACATGAGTTTCCAGTGATGCTCACGAAGATTAGGATGGTACAAGTGATGATCTCAAGCATGTCTGCAGAGGACTTCATGGTAAATGCTGAACTGTTATCTCAAATGTCTTTTTCTCTTCTGTTTGTCACTAGGCTTTTGGAAAACTTTTAAGAGGTCCTTAGTGAGACAATCTGGATTTTTAAATAGATCCACTATGTTGACAAAATCATCAACTGATATCACCCTAACAGTTCAAAGTCTGTAACAGAATTCTGCTTGCTCCAGTGATGAGATGCTGAAAACAGAACTGCTTCCCAAAAGGATTCTATTTTGTCATCTCCAGGGACTTGACTATGATGAGAAAGTGCTAGGTATCATCACTTAATTAAAAGTTCTCAGAAATGTATTTACAGTACTGTAATACGATTTCCTAGATACAGTATAATACAGTTTTCAAAAACCATGATGGAGAGAATAAAATTAAATTTGTAACACAAAAGAAAAGTAGCCAGAGGTTGAAAGTACACCACTCCACTCATGGAAGAAAGTTAAAGTAAGGGATGTTTGAATAATAATGAAGATTTCAAAATAACAAAATGACAAATTAAAAATGAGAGTAATAATATGATAGAGATTTATACAAGTAGAATAGTTTTCTAGTTTCTCTACAATTTTGCAAAGCAGAGGTACTATTACCTGTTCTGATGATCTTGTAGAGATGTTAGAAATACAGAAGATGGTCGAAAATACTGCTGTAGGAAGTAAGGGTGGTTACAAAGAAGGAAGGAAGAAGGGAAGGAGTGGGGGAAGGGAAAGAAGAGGGAGAAAAAGAAGACATCTTTATAAACATGGGGATTATGTCCAGGAGCAAATATCTAAACTATCGGTTAAGGAAACATTCAAACAATTGAGAAGTGATTACGGAGATTTTCCTTCCTATAGCACAAGAGGCTAGGGAAATATTTCTCTTCTAAGTATGACTGGAGAGAACAGAACTAGAACAGAAAGACGGCCTTGAAACACATTGCTCAAGTAATCTGGCATGAACTCACTTTCTGGATGAATCCAAGTATAGTATAGTGATCCACTCTAGGACAAACTATTTTCCCTCGACTGCATTTGCTTGTAGGTTTTGCTGTCATCAATCATCCTGTCCTATACTATCAAAACATAAGCTTTAGCCTGGCCCAGTGGTGTAATGGAGTGGCAACAACTTGAACAGCTGTGCACATCTCTTCCAAACTCTGTGTTCAGTGACTTTATGTTAAGAGCTTACAATTGGCCATGCTGGGAGTATTTACACTATGGAAATTGGCAAATGCTGCAAATCACAGCTTTTTTGGAGGAGAGCTGTTTTAGAAACACAACATTGGCCTGACCAAAAAAATACAGATTAGAATAAGAAATTAGCTGATGTTTTCTTTACATAAGATGTGATCAGTATTTGGTATTGGTCAGCCCTTTCAGTAAAGGTATGAACAACTCCTAGTGCTGCATGTTAGATAAGAGGTTTATGGCTGTGTAAGCAGATGGGAAAGCTGGGCTGCACAACCCTACTATGGGGAGGTGGCGACTGGGGGCTGACAGTTTCTATTAACTCCCTTTCCTTTAATTTGCTACTAAGTCAACTTAGAGTCCTCACACACTTTTTTTAAGAAGCATCCATTATCAGTCAAATAGAAACCCCTGTGGTTCTAATAATAAAATAATACAATAATAATGCTGGTTATTATTTATTTAACCCCAACTTGAGCCAGACACTGTGTTGGTGTTTTGCTTTACAATTTCAACCTGATTTAATCTTTAATATCACTCTCACTTCACAGATGAAGAAATAGAAGACCAGAGAGTAAAGCAGATTGCTCAAAGCTACCAATGATGACAGGAATCAAAGCCAGGTAGGACTGATTCCCAAACCACCGGTTCTCAGTCACTGCCTTTCCACACATGTCAGATTGCAGATTCCTGTTGACTTCTCTCAGTCTCCCTCTAATGATTTATAATTGGTATATCCAACATATAATACACTGAGAAGAGTTTCTCTGAGTTTATAATATAGAAGTCAAACAGGTTTTTAAATGGCAATTTGTCTTCTCTCTTCTCTTTCAACGACAGTAATAAAGATGGCTGTTTTGACCTCTGTACCTCATGAAGACCTTCAAGCATTCTGTACACCAGCTCAAGACGACTTGCTTGAAATGGAAAAAGGCTCTTTCAGCAGTAGTTAGCCCCTATACTGGCAGTGGATAAGCAGAGGCACGATGACCACCTGAAGTAATTTTTTTTCTTTTTTGAGATAAGGTCTTGCTCTGTTACCTAGGTTGGATAACAGAAATCTAATCAGAGTTGACTACAACCTTGAACTCCTAGGCTCAAGTGATCCTCCCACTTCAGCCTCCCAAGTCACTGGGACTACAGGAGCATGTCATCACGTTCAGTCAATTTTTATTTTTTTTTGTAGAGACAGGGTCTCACTATGTGGCCCGGGCTGGTCTCAAACTCCTGGTCTCAAGTGATCCTCCTGCCTCAGCCTCCCACGGCACAAGGATTATAGGCATGAGTCACCAGGCCCAGCCCCAAGCCTAAAGTGACTCTGAAGAGTAGTGAAGAAGAACTCTAAAGAGCAGGCAGAATACAGCCCACTTGAGTTTGAGATTCAATTTTGGCATGATAAATTGAGAAATTGTCTAAGTGATGCTATTTCTCAAATTTACACAAATAGTAACAATTTATAGCAAATAATACTGACTTTCTACATACATATGAGGAGCAATTAGAAAAACATATTTTATAAAATCAAAAACAGCTTATATGAAGCTGTGCAAACAATCAGCAAACATGTCGTATGTTCCTTTGCATTAGGATAAAAAAGACAAAAAATATGTGCCATTTTTTCCTTCAGGGTTATATCTAGACTAGAGAAACAGCACACATTAAAATATGAGGGAAACAAAGTTAATTTTTGTGAATATTTGCTTAACTGATGAATAAGACTTTCTGTTGATAAGAAACAGAAGGATAAACAGGTACCTTCATAAGACTGCACTTAATTAGCTGTTTATTAAGAAGCAGTTGTGTGCTCAGCATGGCCTGGCTTCTAGGGATGGTACACAGGGTGCAATTGTCCCAGCCTTCTAGAGGCATATGATTTGGCAGTAACAACACACTAAAGTATAACACATGTCATATATGTTACATTATGTTACATACATACATGTATAAGAAACATAAAATATATTTATATTTTAATAATTATTAATTGATATGGATAAAATAAGTAATCAAATGTAATAAATTGCATGGCTATGAGTACAAGAGCAAAATGTTCAGAGAAGTGTGGAATCCATGTGCACCATACTATTATTTTTTGAGCATACAGATTTTTTTGTTGATATGTAAGAGTTGTATATATTTTGGAAACATGTAATATTTCGATACCTGTGTATAATGTATAATGATCAGATTGGGGTAACTGGGATATCCATCAACTCAAACATGTAATTTTTCTTAGTGTTGGGAACATAACAATTTTTCTCTTCTAGCTATTTTGAAATATACCATTCTATTTTTAATCTCCAGTTCACAGAAAAGAAAAGTGAAGCTTGGAAAAGTGAAGCCCACTTGCTCTAACTGTCAGGAAGAGGTGGCATTGAACCCCAGGGCTCTTGCATTCAATAACTCTTTTGGAAAGAGAATAGGAAAAGTGCAGCTGACTGAACCATGAAGCAAAGGAGCTAAGAAGCCTGGATGCCAACCTCAAGGGTCCTCAAGAGCCCCCCTGAGGAGTTCCTTACGGCAGAAAGCCCATTTCTCAGAGGCACATACATGGTCCAGAGCCAAGAAGGTCCAGGAAGCAAGATTGCATCCTTCGCCAAGGAAGGTGACTGTGATGTGGACACTTCAAGGGGGAACAAAAAAAAATCTTCCTTTGAAAACCTAACATAGGCTCTGCCAATCCAACTTCACCGAGGCCCTTTGAAAACTGAGTTCAAAGGTTCTCTACAGCTTCCATTTACTTTGGCATAAGATTTAACAGAAAAAGAATTAAGGGAGAATTTATATGGGCCAGGCTGTTTTCCAAATCTCAAACTGCTAAAAGTTATTTAGAATGTGCTTTAGCTCGCAATCATATGTAAAGTGGTTCAGATGTAAATGCTTTCCGTGTGGCATAAGGCAATCTAGGTTTCCTCAAAAGCACATGTGCCATTCAAGTATTAAAGATTTTGATTGGAAATCTCAAAGTACATTGGGTTCCTCTTGATTAGAGACTGCTGTTACTTTATGCGACATTGGGTCAGAGGAGGAGAAATAAAACACACTGCCTTCATTTGGGCATTATATTCTCACAGTAGCTCTAAGATAAACAAACTTCACAGGCTGAGGGAAGGGCATTTGCTCCTTTAAATTGAGTATGTAATATAAATAAATGTCTTCTAAGAAAGGATGGCTGAAACTTGATTCTGAATCTGAATCCATACAATGGCACTAATTTATTTTAATGAAGATCAGTGTGGAGCATCTGTAGGAGTGCTTGCCTTCTTGAGATCAGAGCTGGTCTGACCAAAAATGATCCTTCACTGACTCTCAGAAAAATGCTGCTTGAAACTGATTAGTTCACTGGCCAGGAGCAAACTGATATGTTACATAGGACAAAATGGAAGGAATTACCAAATCTCTTACTGTGTAATCAATGGCTGCCTACAGCTATTTTCAATTCTCTCCAAGGCAGTGATTTTGTGACCAGCCAGGCTAGGACTAAAAACTCCGAACCCCAAATTAAAAGTGAATGGAGAGAAACTTCAGGCTGGCTGGGGCCAGAGCAATTAAATGGTAATTGCCTTTTAGATATACTAATGTTGCTAATTATATTACTGTGCTAACTGCTGGGAAATGTGGATAAGAGCTCCAGGCCACTCTGATGGGAGAAGGGAGCTAAGATTTATTAAGTCTGGCACTAAGCTTGATCCTTCATATAAGTTATCTCCTGAAATCCTTATAATAACTGCAAGGTATCATTAGGTTCACTAAGGCTGAGTTGCTTGCTCAGTTAGCTCCAGCTGGTACATGACAGAGTCAGGAGTCCCACCAGGTTTGTGTGGCATAGGCTTGAGTAGAAATGGGGAGAAATGTGTGATTTCTGGATATACTAGGTTCAAAAACTGGAAATCTGGTAGCAGAGAAGGATGACAGAATTTTCAAATCAGGCCGTGACGAAAAATTCTGCAAGTACGAGGGCTCCAGAGGTACCTTTTCTTGTGTGTGGAAGGGAAGAGCCCCAGATAGGAAAGTTTTGTGGGCAGAATACGGGGAAGCCTGGGGCCACAACATAGGAGGCTGGGAGGGGAGGAACTGCCGTCAAGGAAAACTGACTCTATGGTGCTCAGCAAAACCACTTACTACCTGTAACACTAGGGGATCCAAAGGAGGGGCCCCCGGACTGTCTGAGGCTGAAAGGCCTAGGGAATCAGGAAGTAAAGTGAAGGGGACAGTGCCTATATACTTGCCACTCTCCAGGCCAATCTATCAGAATGACAAAGTCTGTTGATTGCAATGGCAAAGTCTGCTAAAGATGACCCTACAACTCCAAAGTCAGAAGACTTGGGTTAAATCATGTATGAATTATGAAAGGTTTGGCAAATCCTGTTTGCTGTGTGTCAGGTTTCTAATAAGGAGTTTCTCAGAGACAATAAAATATATATAGACCTATGTGTGTATGTATATGTGTATGTGTTTGTGTGTGTATATATATATAGTTTCTGTACACACAGCTATGAGACAATCATGGGATTCAAATGAAACTCTGAGCCCAGTTCGAAGGATGCAGAGTGCTATACAACTGCTAGTTTTTGCTATTATTTATCTCCTGAAATCACACACACAGTAAGAAATACAGGTGCTTTCTGCTTGAAACAGGAAAGTGCTACCTGGTTTCTTTGCCAAGACTGGAATTCTAAATGCACTGTCTTTGCAGCCTAAGTGCAGTTCCTTGGCAAACAGTTGTGGGAAATTCCCCCAAGTGTCTCCAGGCCTGACTCCAGCCCTGAGCCCCTTAGTCTCTATCTCTATTCTATCCTCTAAAGAAACTCACCTCTGGTTTTTCGAACCCGACTACATACATCCTCAAGTCTCATCAACCCTGCAAATGAAACCCATCCCAACTTTGCATTTCATCCCGTCTTTCCTCTCGTCTTATCCAAACTTCAAAAGACACATCTACATTTACCATTGCTACTTTCTTGTCTTCCTTTTACTTCCTAACCCAGCACAGTTTAGTTTCTACTACTTTTTCCTCTGAAAATGATCTAGGACAAGATCATCTTCTACCACTAAATCCAATCACACCTGGACCTGCCTGATATTCTCTTTTTCTTTTAAGGCTTTACATTTGTTGCTCCCTATGGTCAAGTCTTGGTCCACTTCTCTTCTCAATCACCTACTAATACCTATGTGTACAGATCCCATCTGCTTCTGGATAACTCTGCTTGATGTCCCTTAGACTCCCAACTCGAACTTAACCTTACTTGACAACACCACCATCCTCAGCTGAGGTGAGAGACTTGGGTGCCATCCCTGGATCCTACCTCTCCCTCACCTGTACATCTATCCTTCCTATCATTTTTATGCTTTCCATCCTTCCTACCATTTTCTTACTGCTGCTTCTCATTGCTTCTTACTTGAATGAATCTGAGAAGGACAAGACAAAGGCAAATAAATCATATTTTTGCTTCTTCAAAATCATTCTGGGAGTCTACACAACTGTCAAAGTGACCTAAAATACAAATATGGGCTTGCCACTTCCCTGATGAAAACCTTTCAGAACTTTCCCACTGCCTACAGGGAAGACGGCCAGCAACTCCGTTAAGTCACATGAAGCCTCTCATGTTGGGTGCCTGCCTACGTTCCGCTCCTATCAATCTCTGACTCATACTGGAAACTTTATGACACAGACTGAGATTCTGTGCGTATCTCATGCTGTTTCTTGTCCTGGTGCTTTGGCTTATGCTGATACCTCTGTATACATCCTCCTTCTCTCATGATCACACCGAGCCATCCAATACCCAACCTTTGGCTTTTCATTTGCCTATGAATGGTGTGAACATTTGCCTATTTACTCTCAGATATATTCTCTCAGGAAATGATATTTCCTAGGCTCCTTTGCCAACTGACTGGTTTCCAGGTAAATCTGGCCAATGGCAGATTCAATCAGAAGACTGGAGGGCTTGGAGAAGAGACTTAGTCTTTCTCTGTCTCTCTTTCTCACATACACATACATACTTGCCCTGCCACAGGTAGTGTCTTCTGTGTCATCAGCTCCTATAACTGTTCAGCAGCTGAACATCATTCCAGCTTTGCTAGTGGCCCTACCTTGTGGGTGGTAATAGACCTTTTCCCTTTGTCCTTTCAGTCCTAGGGGAGCTGGTGGCTTCCCTGCTTTTGCTAGTATCAAGATTGCCTTATCTTGCTTAGTTTGGTGTCTCAGCTCTTTCAGCACTGGAGTAACGAATTCTCTACTATAATTTTCCTCTGTTTAAAATATTTATAATGGTTTCTGTTTATGCTGACTTGACCCTGACTAATTCACTTGTTTAAACTTTAAACTTTTCAAAAACTCAGTTTAGGGGTTACTTAGGAAGTAACTCCTAAGGGAGCTTTTGAGTTTACACCTGACTTCAAGTCTAGGTTTCTACCTGCCTCTTCCTCTGTGAAAAATTCCCCAGCAAATGACACTCCATATACTTACCATAACTTCCTATTATTATCTATCCATGCGTCTGCATCTCCCGAAGAGATCCTCTGGCTTGTTCACCATAACCCACAGTGCTCAACACAGAGATCGGCATAAAGAAGACACTCAAGAATATTTTGAATGAATGGAAAAGTATTAATGAATAAAACCATGTGACCAAAGAGGGATCTTTCTTTTTCTTTTTTTATAGAGACAGGGTCTCACTCTGCCACCCAGACTGGAATGCAGTGGTGCGATCTCGGCTCACTGCAACCTCTGCCTCACAGGCTCAAGTGATTCTCCTGTCTCAGCCTCCCAAGTAGCTGGGATTACAGGCACATGCCACCACATCCAGCTAATTTTTGTAATTTTAGCAGAGACAGGGTTTCACCATGTTGGCCAGGTTGGTCTCAAACTCCTAACCTCAAATGATCCACCTGCCTCAGCCTCCCAAATTGCAGGGATTACAGGTGTGAGTCACCATGCCTGGCCAGAGGGATCTTTCTATCAGAAGCCAAGTTTGGCTTAGACATAGAAGGTATCCCACATTTTTTGTACCAGTACTATAGAAAAAGTCTTACTCCCAAACAAATCATGGCCTAATTATTTAAAAATAAACATAAGACATACGGCATTTTGGGGATATATCATAAAATTGGTCACAATTCTAAAAAAATTAATAAGGTTCATGGTTCCAAAGGGTCCAGACAGGGAATTGGGGAAAGTAAAAAGGAGATAGACATTTCGCATGAATAAATAAGCTAAATGAGATTAAATAGGGGTTGGGGCATGGGGGCAACAAAGTAGGCAGGAAGCCAAGGGGAAGAGAGACCAGCAATACAGATGGCAGATTCTTTTGAGATTCATTTTATGTTCAAACTCTAGTCTTAGCCAAATGTTTTATATATGTCTTTTTTTTTAACAATTACTCTTTTCACGTTTTCTTTCACTAGGAAAAGGCACTGAACACTATATTTAAAAAATTAAGGATTATCTCTCACCATTGTATAGGTCTACAAAGGAGGAAATAAGAGATCTAGAAGGGCCCAGTGACTTGCCTATGGTCACACAGCTTTCTAATGGCACAGGTGGATAGAAGACAGGTCTCCTGCATTGTTCTGTCCACCACACTTTTAAAATTTATTGAAATATAAAAAAAGGTAATAAAGAAAATGAAATTAATGAAAAAAATTTTTTTACATTAAAGCAACTTGGCCTCAAATTGGCTGTTGACTGCACCTTTGTATCAAAGCACTTAGTGCAAATGACTTCATTAGCATGACATTCATAAACAATGACTGTTTCATTTTCATTATAAGCAGGCAAAGGATGTGGTAGTACAAATAACACGTATGTCTTGGATATAAGTTTCTAATATCCAGTTAAAGTCTTCCATCTATGTCAAATATCTGAACAATAAAATGTTGAAAATTGGCTGGGCACAGTGGCTCACACCTACAATCCTGTTAACAGGAAAGGAATCCTGATCTAGACCCCAAGAGAGGGTTCTTGCATCTTGCAAAAGAAAGAATTCAGGGCAAGTCCGTAAAGTGAAAGCAAGTTTATTAAGAAGGTAAAGGAATAAAAAGAGTGGTTATTCCACAGATAGCGCAGCCCTAAGTGCTGCTGGTTGCCCATTTTTATGGTTATTTCTTGATTATATGCTAAACAAAGGGTGAATTATTCATGCCTCTCCTTTTCAGACCATATAGGGTAACTTCCAGACATTGCCTTGGTGTCTCAAACTAAACTGTCAGGGGCGCTGGTGGGAGGGTAGCAGTGAGGACAACTAGAGGTTACTCTCATCACCATCTTGGTTTTGGTGGGTCTTGGCTGGCTTCTTTACGGCAACCTGTTTTATTATCAAGGTCTTTATGACTTGTATTTTGTGCCAACCTCCTATCTCATCCTGTGACTAAGAATGCCTTAACCTCTGGGGAATGCAGCCCAGCAGGTCTCAGCCTCATTTTACTCAGCCCCTATTCAAGATGGAGTTACTCTGGTTCAAACGCCTCTGACAATCCCAGCACTTTGGGAAGCTGAGGTGAGGATCACTTGAGGCCAGGAGTTCATGGACAGTCTGGGAAACACAGGAAGACCTCGTCTTCACACACAAATTTTTTTTTTTCTTAATTAGTCTGGTGTGGTGGAGGGCACCTGTAGTCTCAGCTACTTAAGAGGCTGAGGCAGGAGGATTGCATAAACCCAGGAGTTTGAGGCTGCAGTGAGCTATGATAGGACAACTGCACTCAGGCCTGGGTGACAAAGCAAGACCCTGTCTCTAAAAATAAATAAATAAATAGTTAACAATAAATGCTTATTTTTTCAGATGCATTAAATGTAGTGTGTTTAAGAAATTTCCCATTTTCAAACTATTAAATCAACCAAGAGAGGTTTTTTTTTTTTTTTTTAACTCCTTACCAGTGTCTAATACTGTTCTAGGTGCTGTGGAAAATGGATACTTAGTTTTCCTACTTTATCCTCAATTCTTAAATCACGTTGGATCCTCAAAGTAAACACTTGTGTTTACATCTATTCTACACCCACTTTCCCTTCTCCTGGGCCTCACTTTCCCAGATAAGGTATGGCAAGGGGTGCCAATATCAACCATCAGGGCCATGGTTGATCCCAGTGACCTTACACAAGGCCTTAGGAGAAGAAGTTCTGCCAGTCGTAGACCAAGTCCCTTCCAGGGAGCAATGCCAACTGGTAGAACAGGCAAGAAAGCAACATGGATATGTGACCACTGGAATTACTGGCACTGAATGCAACCAAGTCAGTGAGAAAGATAGAAGAAGACCCAGTGCAGTGGCTCATGCCTGTAATCTCAGCACTTTGGGAGGCCGAGACAGGCGGATCACCTGAGGTTGGGAGTTCGAGACCAGCCTGACCGACACGGAGAAACCCCGTCTCTACCAAAAATACAAAATTAGCTGGGCATGGTGGCGCATGCCTGTAATCTCAGCTTCTTGGGAGACTGAGGCAGGAGAATCGCTTGATCCTGGGAGGTAGAAGTTGCAGTGAGTTGAGATTACACCATTGTACTCCAGCCTGGGCACCAACTGCAAAACTCCGTCTCGAAAAAAAAAAAAATAGAATCTATGACACCTGGAAACTCAATCTAACGTTTTAAGCATAGATTCTTTCCCTCTTGGCTATATTGTTTGTCTGGGACTTAAGCCCCTATGGAACTTTTCAAAGTCCAAGGTGAGGCTAGCTGGACCACATGTTGCTGTACTATTTAATTCATTTGCATATGTTTGTCATCATTATCTTATCAAAGAGGGCACTGCCAAGGCCTCTGAATGTAGTTCACGCTCAGTTCAACCTCAGTTGAACCCTCTGCTTCATTCCATCAAACTCCAACTGAGTTCTTGGCTCACTCCACTCTTGTTATCTAGTGAAGTATAGACATTCTCCAGCTCCCTCCTCCTCCAGCTAATATGATTCTGTATTTGGTAACTAGCATTCCTATGAGTTCTCTGACTTCAAACATTCCATTTCTACCGATAAGCCTTGAATTTTCCTTGTTCTTATCCACTACAGTTCTCTTCAAGTCAATAGTGTAGAGTTCCTCTAGATAGCTCTGGTTTAACAGAGGGAAAATGTGGTCCTCCACTGTTATTCTTTCAATTTGCTCCATTCCTGGGGTCAGAAAACACTCGGATTCCTCAATCTCCAATGTTCCCTCTATGGTGAGCCATACTGATAATCTTTCTATTTCTTTGTACCTTAATAGGCAACAGTATCCATATTCATCTCACAGTCTTATGAGATTTCTACTCCATCACCTATTGCTCATAGCATTTAAGAGGCATTTAAGGACTCACTGTCCTTATCTATAAAATAGGCACATTTTAATCTGAGGGTATGGCGAAGGTTAAATAAGATAATACAGGCAAAATCCTTAGAATAGTGACTGGAACAAAGTAAGTGCTCAATAGAGGGTTAGTTGTTATTGTTTTTATTACTATTCTCATTACAGAAGGACTATACTATTTCAGTTAATTAGGTAAGCAAAATTATTTGACGCAGGCAAGTCAGTGATGATTAGGAAATTAGGATTCCACAGCTGGAATTTAAAACACTCACACATATTTCTTTCTGTTTTCTTGTCCACAAACTGAATCCATCCCCTAGGAGTAGAAAATGGATTATTCTTTCATAATCATTACTGGCCAATTTTATAGATAGCTAAAAGTTGATTGTACTGATAAATGGTATGAAAGATTTTCCCTCTTTTTTCTATGTCTAGTTTGTCATTAGGAACTGATGATGTGGAAGCAGAGGATCAAAAAATGTGGATGGAAAGGCTGTTCTGGAAAATCTGGGGGATGGCGTGAGCAAACACACTAGAAATGATCACGCTGGGTGCGACCTTAAATGCATCGATGGAGTTCTTCATCAGAGGATGACAGTAACTCCACACAGCAAGGCCTGATTCTCCAGCCTTCCACAGTTTCAAGGTTGCATAGGGACATAAAAGTCATCATGACATGAAAATATTCATGAATTGGCTGTTTTTTTTAAAAACAACTCCTTCAAACATCCCTGCTTACAATTATCATCTCTTTGTATTCATTAAATCAACATGTTTGGAACCTTGCTGGTTGTGGGAGGTTTTAAATCTTCCTTTGATGCAACACAAACACAATGCAAGTAGGTTGGAAGTGAAATTGCAAAGCTTGTGAGAGATACAGGATTCACAAGGTCAGAGAAGGTGATGCTGAATAAGTGAAACACACACCAGGCCACTAGAAAATTTGGAACTGAACAATGAGATCACTTGGACTCGGGAAGGGGAACATCACACACCGGGGCCTATCATGGGGAGCGGGGAGGGGGGAGGGATTGCATTGGGAGTTATACCTGATGTAAATGACGAGTTGATGGGTGCTGACGAGTTGATGGGTGCAGCACACCAACATGGCACAAATATACATATGTAACAAACCTGCACGTTATGCACATGTACCCTAGAACTTAAAGTATAATAATAAAAATATATATATATATAAAAATTTGGAGCAGTAAATAACTTCAGAAAGATGTCAACAAAGATGGAGCTGTGACAGATACTTCTTAAGAGTATCATCTGACTATCTAATGATAAAGACAGGTCTTTGGGTAAGTTGGTAAAGTCCAAAGACTTTTTTTTTTTTTCAAAAATGACTATCTTTGATTATATACTGTAAATTCAAACACAAAATAAATGATGTAATGTAATACGAATGTATAATTTTGCTGAAAGAACTGATTGCCAATCCATTTTTAAAAACTAACAAATTTTATAGAACAGAGGTATTAATAGACTTATTTTCATAATTTATTTAGTTTTTCAAGACAAATTTCAATTAGGTGGGTTTTTTTTCACTATTTGCCATGAAACATGGTTCCAGTTTTTTGTGGCTTCACTTTTTAGTGTGTTTTTCACCCCCATTTCCTGATTATTCAGATAATGAGGACCACTGGTATATATAATTATACTTTTTCTTGTGGAGTATACTTAGAGACATTTCATGGAGAAATTACAAAATAAAATTTAGTTGCTAAGTGAATATAATCCAAAAAACCCCAAGTTCTCCTCTTCTACAAGTAGAGTTCCAGCTACTGAATTTCATGATGCTAAAGAGACAGTACTACTTTTTGAGCAACTACCCTGTGCTAGGCGGTTTTTACATACCTAACATTCAAACCTTACAATTTTGCAAAGTTGGTACAATTGCACCCATTTTAGAGACAGAAAAATGGAGACATAGGTTAAGTAACATTCATTAATTAAAGAACAAAAACTGGTGAAGAAAAGATTATGATTCACTTTGAACTCTAAGCCTAAAATCATTCCATCTTAAGCTGATGAGGCTATGTGGGGCTAGATGTTGGAGGGTCAGAACCAGTGGTTTTCAGTTCAGTTACTAATACAACTCTATTTATCACCAGCATCCACAAGAAAGAAACTGAAATGTAGTTTCTGGGGTAGGCTGAGGAGCCAGTCAGGAAGACAGAAGATCCCCAGTTCCAACATGACATCAGGCATTCTGTTCTGTTGGTGCCACTATAGACATCTGAAGCACTTGCAAGCATTCTTACATATTTGCTTGTTGTGGGATAATCTTTAGAGCAGAAAGGCTGGCCATGTTTTGAAACATTTAGGGCCACTTAGAGACAACAAGCCAAAAGCAATTCTGACATCAAAATGTTAACAAAATCCAAAAAAGAATGCTGGAAAAGTGGTTTCAGGTGCTCCCTGGAACAAGGTTTTTCTGCATGAAAGAGCCCTACCACAAGTGCTGATAATAAACTCTGACTGCATAAAGAGGTTCTTAAGCAGGTTCTCTGGTATTGCATGTTTCATACACAGGAATCCTTGCAGCATGAGATTCTCTCCGGAGAAGCTAAAGGCAGCAATACATGTTAGAGAACAAGATCTTTATCTTTAAGCCTAGATTCATGGGCTGCCTATCATTTAGCTTTTGAAGACATATGATGTTTTACCTTTTCCAATAAAAATAAAATTAATACAACTTTGCACTAATAGCTATTATATTTCTCTCATAATGTCTTATTAAATAAAACTGTTCACTAATTCATAAGCTTTCTGGAGTGAGGCATAGTGAATCTGAAAATTACATTTGCTTTATTCAAGCTTAAAAATCTTATGTTGTGGCCAGGAGCAGTGGCTCATGCCTGTAATCCTAGCACTTTGGGAGGCCGAGGTGGACAGATTGTCTGAGCTCAGGAGTTAGAGACCAGGCTGGGCAACATGGTGAAATACTGTCTCTACTAAAAATACAAAAAATTTGGCAGGCATGGTGGCACATGCCCATAGTCCCAGCTACTCAGGAGGCCGAGGCACAAGAATCATTTGAACCCAGGAGGCAGAGGTTGCAGTGAGCTGAGATCGTACCACTGAACTCCAGCCTGAGCGACAGAGCAAGACTGTCTCTAAATAAATAAATAAATAAATAAAAATATGTTTTTACTTAGGACAATAAGACATTAGATATAAAACTTACTCAAAAATGTAAATACTTTGACATTATTTTCATTGTTTTAATCTAATACATTTCTAGAATCTACACTTCAGAACATGATTTAGTATATTATTCTGGGCTTAAGTGATTTACCTGTCTTAAAATAAAAATGACAAATTATTTTTGACAGCATTCTTATTTGAAGGTGATTTTCAAATCTACTTTATGAAATTTCTTATCTAGACAATTGTATATGAAGAATTGTTCTTTGAAAACCTTAAAGTACATTTAAAGGCTCCAGATTATAATTTAAAACATTAGATTTAAGAAACCATTAAAAAGCTAAGAATCAAACTTATTTTTTAATCCATGTGATTTGTTTCAGGGAAGACACAAATTCTCAGCTCTGGATTACTTTACCTCTTATTACATATATTCAGAAGTTTCTCTGAGTTCAAAAGTTCATAGCAACAATTTATAAGGGTATTAGCTCTGAAGCAAGCGAGAGGGAAAGTGCTGCTTTTAATCAACACTCAGCTACAATACTTACACAGCAGCAGACCTCGCCAATCGGTATGATATAGGGTGCTGCAAGTTCAGACACTGTCAAGACACTTTTAAAAACTGTGGTTTTTCACAAGGTAAATTCAGGAAAATAGCACAAATAACAACCCACAGTCACAAGCATGCCATATTTCTAACTTTGGTAACTGTAAGCTTTAGTGAGTGTTAGCAAAAATCTTGTGCATACACAGTGGATGCAGAGGGAGGAAAAGGGCTTATCATGCTAAAAAGAGACCGGGAAAAATGTGCCTTTCTCCCGGAAGTCAGATAAGAATTTTATTTGAAGGATGGAGTCCCCAGACTGAGGCTCTAAGGACACAAGTTGAACAATGGCAAATTCAAGGGCATTAGAAGGCATCCCATTACAATGATTAAATATTCCAAGTCTCCCCTTACATATTAAGAAACAAATTTCTATTTCTTTGATCCTGAAAATTAAGTCTGTTCAGGGGTATGGAAGGTTTAAAGATGAATATTAAAGTGGTGAGGGCAATTCTTCCTGAAAAATATAAGGCTCTTGTTCATTCATTCATTCATTCATTCATTCATTCCACTCTTATTTACTGAGCACCACAGATCAGGCATAGCTTCTGGACATTCAGCAGTGAATGAGCCAAACAGGCTGTCTGCCCTCAGGGAACTCATATTTTAATACAGCATTGTCCAGCAGAACTTTCTGACTTATGGAAATGTTCTGTATCTGTGCTGTCCAATGTAGTAGCAACTAGCTACGTGTGGCTATTGAGCATTTGAAATTTGACTAGTACAATCAAGGAACTGAATTTTAGTCTTTATTTCATCATTTTAATTTAATTAGTCACATGTGGCTAGTGGCTTTCCTACTGAACAGCACAGTTCCAATGGATTAATCAGACCATAAACAAGTAAGTAAGTACAAAAAATCCTTTCAGGCCGAGATAGGTACAACAAAGAAAAAAAAAAAAAAAGGCTTGTCAGGAGGAATGGGAAAAGGTTGGGTCCTTCTAAATACGGTGGGTCAGGAAAGGCCTTTTTAAAAAGGTAACATTGGCCAGGCGTGGTGATTCATGCCTGTGATCCCAGCACTTTGGGAGACTGAGGCAGGTGGATCACAAAGTCAAGAGATCAAGACCATCCTGGCCAACATGGTGAAACCCTGTCTCTACTAAAAATACAAAAATTAGCTGGGCATGGTGGTGTGTACCTGTAGTCCCAGCTACTAGGGAGGCTGAGGCAGGAGAATCGCTTGAACCCAGGAGGCGGAGGTTGCAGTAAGCCAAGATTGTGCTACTGCACTCCAGTCTGGGCAACAGAGCAAGACTCCATCTCAAAATAAATAAACAAATAAAAATAAAGAGGTAACATTAGGGCAGACGTGCAATTGACAAAAGAAATCAAGTCACGCAAAAATGTGGGGGAAGAAGATGACAGGTAGAGGACACTGCAAAGGCAAAAGCATTAAGGTAGGAGTGAGCTTAGCAGAGAAACATGGCAGGAAGGCCAGCAGACAGGAGACCACGAGAGTATCAGGAGGCAGTCAGAGAGGCAGGCAGAGATACAAATATGCAGGGCTTTATGGCCCATGGAAAGGAGTTTGGAATTTACTGTGATGCACAGAGAAGCCAGTGGATGTTTTCAAGTACAAGAGTATTGAGCTAACTTCAATTTAATAAGTTCAGACAGGAGTTAGGTGGAGATCAAACTGGAAGAGTGGAAACAGCAGCCAGTTAGGAGGGTGGTGCATCGGTCCAGGCCTGGTACTTCAGTGCCTTGTTTAGAGTAGTATCAGTGGGCAGACTCAGGATGAGGGTAGCCAATAGGCTTTGGTGACAGATGACATGTAGTAAGCATATATGTGTATGTGAGGAAGGAAAGGGAGGCAATGAGGACAAGCCCAAGGTTAGTTGTAGAGCTTATTACAACAACAATGCCAGCAGACACTGGAGAGGGACTGACTCTGGAACCAAGAGAAAGAAGGTGCTCAAATTCCCAGAGGCAGTCAAACCAGGAAAGCTCTTATAAATATGTTAGGAAGCATGGAGGTACATGTGTGTACATGTGTGAATGCATATAAATAAAATTTTAAGTAAAATATGACCAATTAGTTCAGTCTCATAAAAAAAAAATTAGCTTTATATAAACTGAGTAATGATCCTTTAAAAAGGACGCTAAATGGCCAGGTGTGGTGGCTCATGCCTACATCCCAATACTTTGGTAGGCCAGGACAGAAGGACTGCTTGAGCCTGGGAGTTCAAGAGCAACCTGAGCAATGTAGGGAGGCTTTGTTGCTACAAAAATTATCCAGGTATGGTGGCATGCACCTGTGGTCCCAGCTACTTGGGAGGCTGAGGTGGGAGGACTGCTTGAGCCCAGGAAGTTGAGGCTGCAATGAGCTGTGATCATTCATGCCACTGTACTCTAGCGAGAGTGAGACACAGAAAAAAAAAAAAAAAAAAAAAAAAAAAAAAGGCTAACTCTTGCAATATTATATTATTGTCAACCTCACCTCAGTTAGTTATTAAATATAATCTACATATATTTAAACATGCATAAATGATACCTTCAGAAAAAGTTATTCTGAACCATAATCAAATGGTATCTAATAGGAGAGCTGGGGTATAGACCACCTAATTCCCTCATTGTAAGTGTTGATTTGAAGTGTTTAACCTCAGAGTTGACCACATATTTCTTGACATGTCTGTTGGTGTGTTACGTGCAGAAAAGCCCAACAGGGCTTCACAGACACAGTGTTGTCACTGCATGTATGCATTTAATTTAAATTCAACTATAATGAGATAAGGGGGAAAAAAGGAAATCAACTGGCATAGTGTGGGAAATTCTACTCCATTCCCCTTTGTGAGTCTAAGGCCTGACAAAGAACATGCGAGGGGAGATTCCGGGGTATCAGGATCTTACCATGTGAGGTACTTTTCTGGTCTTAAAGAAACATACTTTTTCCTACAATATGGCCTTACCTCATCTGATGTTCAAAGACAACGAGAAGAAACACTGGCAGTGTTGAGTTTATGGGGAGGTGGATTTTATGGGCAATTTTATACGTTTTTAAGGTCCTTTTGACTAGACACAATTTTTGCTTCATATCCCGAGTTTATAACCTAATTGCTAAGATGGGGGTTCACTATGTACCATTATTGGCATACGGTTGCTTCAACTTAACTGAGAAGGGAAATCATGATCATATATTACTATATTTTAGTTTGAAAGAACTTGAAAACAACACTCTCTCATTAGATATTTTGGGGAAGTCATCCTTATATGAAGGATATTAAAACAAACAAAAGAGAATATGCAAATTTCAAGGGATCCTAACTATTAAATTTATATCCTCTGAAACATTGTTTTATATTTAAGTTGAATTTGTTATGTGTTTGTTTATATGACCTGTGGACATGCAATAGGAAAGTCTTTGCATGAAATTTGCTTACCTCTCTAGAAATGTTTACAGTATGAGGCTAAACTCTTGAACAAAGAACATATGCACCCTCTCACACACAGTTTTTTCTACTAAAGATGATATGATCTCAAAACCTAAACATTCTTTTGGAACATAAAACCAGACTTTATATCCTGGCACTTGCAGATTTGGGAGTGATGCCTAGAAAAACAAACATATTTTCTTTAATTAGTCCTAAAGGAAAAGAAATACAACTGGAAATTAATATTGTTGGTTTTAAAATGCAATACAAAATATATTTCATATACTCTGAAGGAAATCTGAATTTGTACCATGCTTTAATCCGAATAAAAAGTATAAAAATGAATAAAAGTCTAGTCGATCTGCTTTAAAAGGGATGTTTCATTTACTGCTTTTGATTAGTTTGTGTTTTTTCTCATGTTTAAACTCCTACTAGGCCGATCACTGAAAATATCATGTAACCCGAGTCACATAATATTAACATGATTACTTCACTATATATCTGCTCCAAGACAATCATTTCAGTCAGGGCAACTTTCCTTTAAATTGCTTTTGCTGAAAAGTTGCATAAACATCCCAGGCCAGTTAATTCTTTCCATGGGCTCTAAGCCTCATTGACATGCAGATGAGAGCCTGATCAAATGACAAGCCTGGGAGCCCAGTGATGTGAATGAGTCTACTGGCACAGAAATGATGGGCACTCTAGCCTGCAAGCCCAGAGGAGCACTCACAAGAAATCTCTCTGCTGTCATCACAGCCTCTCTGGAAAACCAGTCTCTCATAAAGAATATTAGCCTACACTCAATTCTCAAAACATTTTTCCTTGAATACAATGAAACATGCAACAAGTGGAAGTAGGAAGGCAAGTCCAGTCTGTGCCTTAACAAAACGAAGTATCTGGTATTCTGAACTAGGAAGATTAATGTGAATCAAAGAAGTGTAAACTCAAATGTCTACTGAGTCCAGACAGGTCACATAAATGTGTCAGCTGGAAGACTTGAATTCTAAACTGTGAGGTTAGAGTCTGGCTGGGTCAGTCTGGTTTCCAACTATATTCTGGCATCTGATCCATGTCTGAGACATGGCACATGCTCAGTATATATGTATTAAGTAAGTTAATAAATGTTATCAACAAGTAGCTGTATAATTTGGGGCAATTCACAGTCTCTGGAGGAGCTCTCCTTTCTTCAGCTCTAACGTGGTGATTTGGTTAAACCTGTGGTTTTCATACTGGCTCACCCCTACTCCATTCTCATCTTGTGCCCTTTCTGCAATCCCTGCCGTATCAGTCCGTTTTCACGCTGCCAATAAAGACATACCTGAGACTGTGAAGAAAAAGAGGTTTAACGGACTTACAGTTCCACGTGGCTAGGGAGGCCTCACAACCATGGCAGAAGGCAAGGAGGAGCAAGTCACGTCTTACATGGATGGTGGGAAGCACAGAGAGAGAGCTTGTGCAGGGGAAGTCCTCTTTTTAAAACCATCAGATCTTGTGAGACTTATTCACTATCATAAGAATAGCACAAGAAAGTCCTGCCCCCATGATTCAATTACATCCCACTGGGTACCCCCCATGACACATGAGAACTGTGGGAGCTCCAATTCAAGATGAGATTTGGGTGGGGACACAGCCAAATCGTATCACCTGCTTTAACTACAGCAGTTGCCTTTTTTTTTTTTTTTTTTTTTTGCCTAATTATGTCATAACCTTTATTATGAAGCCTTTTCTGAAAAATATATAAATCATAATTGTATAACTTAATGGATTTTTCACAATTTAAAGCCATCTCCCTTCCACCCCATTTCAGTCACTGTCCTCCTACCTAACGTAGGTAATCACTATGCTACAACCCAACACAATAGATTGGTTTGCCTTGTGAGTTTTATAGAAATGGAATCACATGGTATGTACACTTGTGCTGCCCACCTCCTTTTTTTGCTCAACATAGTATTTGGAAGACTCATCCACACTGTTGTAATTGTTAATTCCTTCTGGCTCTAAAATTCTGCTGATGCCAAGCACTAACTCAACCAATAAGAAAAAGTACTTTTGAAAGTACCCAAGGCAATGTAATTGGTCAAGTACTAGACAGAACCACAAGCAGGTAGAGCCTAGGCAATGTCATCTTTGTATATATGTGTAGATGGATTCTGTATCCACTGGCAATGAATAACTGAAAGCTGGTGATGATTCCAGAACTGTTCTAGGTAAAGTTCACAAGAGTCCACACTTCCTCCCTTTTTTATTCAAGTTTTTTGTAGAGATGAAGGTCTCACTGTGCTGCCTAGGCTGGTCTGGAATTCCTGTCCTCATCAAATCCTCCTGCCTCAGCTTCCCAAATTGCGGAGATCACAGGTGTGACCCATCCCACCTGGCCATCCATGGTTTAAATGAATTGTTTTGTTAGAGCAATGTTATATTGACTATGGACAACCAAAAATTTACCTGTAAAACAAGATGATTTCAAGTAGCCCGTAACTCATTTGCATGGAGATAACAAAAAAAATAGGTATTTGTTGAATGAAAGGACTAATACAAGGAACACAAAGTTGTCTTCTGATATTGTATCATTTGCCTGCAACTGATGAGACTTTTTCTTGGCTTGTAACAGAGGATTAAGAAGGCTGATTATTTTCAAAAGGTTCATACTAAGCAAGATAAATCTAAAATTTTAAAGAGTTTCAAAATAACCAACCAAAAATCTTCCAAGAACTCTTTTTGTAGTAGGGAACTATTTTCCCATCTCTATATAAAAGCATAAAAAAAAGATTTCTAGTAAAGATTTATGATACAACAGAACAATGCAAATCAACATTACTGGAATCCCATATTTGCAATGTGTCCTTAAGTAAAAGAAGTAGAAAACTCAGTAAATCAGATAAGATAACTTAGCCAAAGGAGTGAATTTTAACCCTATTAATGAGAGCCCAATAGAAACTCCAATAGTATAAAAGAAGCTGTTAAACCTATGGACATTTCTGAAAAGAAGGCTTAATAAAAAATATATTCTTTTAAAAATCACTGGAAACTTTGTAACAAATGACCTTTGAGACTTTTATGCAAGCAGTGGTGTCATCTTTTTTGATGACAATGTAGAACTGAAAACACAAGAACTCATTTTTCGGTGAGAGTTTGGGTGAAATCTGATAAGGGTAGCAGAAACAAAAAGATAAGTAACTTTCACTAAAAATACTTGATTTACCAATTTAATACATTTGTGATAACATAATTAACAAACACTGTGTATCCAAGATTTTGAAAATTGCTCTTTGCTGATCGTTCATAAGCCTTGTTGCTTTAAACGAGTAATTAGAGGAACCAGATGTGGCCCGCCTCCTAGAGGATATCAGTGGGTGAGATCAGAGCATCCTGCTTTTTTGGAAGACAAGAGGTCATTATCACTGACAAACCCCTCCTTCTGAGCAAAGTCATCATCTGGTCTCCTGACATACAGCTGAAATACTGTATACAAACTCATTTGGTTTGGGTTAGAGTTGGCCAAATTTGCTAAGCAGCCAGTCTTCCCCGATGAGGTCAGCACAAACATCCAAGTTACAGCTGGGTCCAAACACAGACAGAAGATATTGCACGCTGCTGACCACTGTCCTTTGTTCAGGCTTGTCTGGGTCCTAATGACATTAAATGCAAAGCCAAAAAAGCTGCTCAGGGACTATGCTATGTACACAACCACTACAGAAAGAATAACATGTCTTTAATTAGTCCTTTTTTTTTTTTTTTTTTAAATACAGAGTCTCACTCTGTTACTCTGTTGCCCAGACTGGAGTGCAATGGCATGATAGTGATCTCGGCTCTCTGCAACCTCTGCCTCCTGGGTTCAAGCAATGCCATTGCCTCAGCCTCCCAAGTAGCTGGGATTACAGGCGCATGGCACTACGCCTGGCTAATTTTTGTATTTTTAGTAGAGATTGTGTTTCGCCATGTTGGGCAGGCTGGTCTCAAACTCCTGACCGCAAGTGATCCGCCTGCCTTGGCATCTGAAAGTGCTAGAATTACAGATGTGAGCAACTGCACCTGGCCAATTCACATTTTAAATATTCTTCTGCAATCAAATAAGCACATCTATTAATGAGGGAAAGAAGATGTAAAATAAAAAGAGAAGATATCACAAAGCAGAATTTAGACAAGGTAGATAAAGCATGAAAAGGGGTAACACTTTTATATTTGAGAGAACATAAACTAAATATGCTGAATCAATAGAAAAATGTTGGAGGCATAGCAGAGTAACATAAGATCTGGATAATAGCAATTGATGTGCTAGATACATATTTAATATTTCTAACAATGATCTTTAGGATTAAGGAAAATCAAGAGCACTCAACACTATCAGAAAGAATGCACTGAATGTCTTAGCTCTTATATGGTCTTTGGTGTTCTGGCTTCCACTAAGCCTCCTTCTAAAGAAATCTTGTAGTATCACTCCTGTCTATTCTCACTTCATCATGAACACTCTGATCTCTCTGTACCTTTCTTTCATTCCATCTTCCCATCTGAAGCCCAGTTTCTGGTCAGGCTCGCTGCAAAGCAGCCTGCAGGCAGTTTTAAGACCTGTCTCATGATCCTACCACACACGTTCTGTGACCTCCAGGCGTTGTGACCATATAAGCACCAGAAAGAAAAGTAAGATGATTGTTGCACCAAAACACTTGGAAGAAAGGTTGGTCAGTAATGAGTTGTGAGTCAGAGTCTGAGCTAAAAAACAGGAAAGCAATTTATAAGACTTTCCCAGGAATCAACATTGATTTAAAAAAAAAAAAAAAAAAAAACCTTACTTCTTGTAAACACTTTGTAAGGGTTTTGTGTACAAAAAGAATGCACAAATCTGAACCACAATATCTTTTTAGTATATACTGAAATATACTATTATATACTGAAATAAAATAATAATAATACTAAAAAATTATGTCATCTTAATACTAAAATAGTCCATTACTGGAATCAAATTCTGGGAAACTGAATTAAGAAAGAACAAATTATCTTCTTATATTTGGATAATACTTAATCACCTCTGATGTTTCTTTCCTCTGAACATAAAGATCAGCAACTTATTTATGTACTTACAAATCTTTTCAGCTGGGACGGACCCCTGAATTCAGCAATTATCATGCTTAACATATTCCAAACGTAGAAATGGGACAAGATCAAGAAAATGCAATCCTTGAAATAAATTTACATAAACTTTTATTACAGTTAAATGAAACTGTGAGATTCTTCCCACCATTATGTCCTTTTCTATTATTCCTTAACTTCATAAGAACTTGCTGAGTGTCTATCTAACATGAACAAATCATAATAGGGAAGAATATAACACATCTGCTCTTTACAAAGGACATTCAGCTGATGGGGGAGCAAAGGGCTGTGGAAGTCCAGAGGTTGTCTTCAGACTTGCCAGGAGAGACTGTGATAGAGATGAGCAGGGCAGCCACGAGCAGAGAAGACCCCCATCAAAACCATCAGGGCCCAATGAAGCACCACAGCATAGGAAATAAAGACTATATTTGTGTGGCTAGAGTAGGATGCACAATGGAATGAAACAGCAGAGGGATCAGAAAGCATGAGGTGTTTTGACTGTGCTGAGGTTCTGTCTGCCAGACCCTCAACCTCTCACAAACACAAACACTATGATGATTACTCCAAAGACAGGAAATAGCAGAAAAAGCAAATGGAAGAAATACCTAGTGTGGAGTATAGAAATTAGTTATCTTAAGAATTTTCTCTTTCTTCTTAATGAAGATCTAATTTTCTGTCATTTTTAAAGTTGATTTATATAAAGGAAATCTTTGAAAGTTTCCGTGTATTAAAACAGTGTGGGTAGGAAGCAAACCATATCTATACTCATTTCTTTAGCTGGAAAGCTTGCTGGAAGTTTTAATATCCTTTAGAGGCATTATCAGTGGTAGTCGTTAGAATCTCCTGGGAAGCTTTAAACAATAGTTCATATCAAGTTCTACCTCCCACCTCTCTGCAGCCCTGGGATTTTGATTTAATTTTTCTGGGGTGGGAACTAGGCATCTGTATTTAAAAACACTCCTCAGGTAATTTTAATGTGTAACCAGAGTTGAGGATCATTGTGCTCAAAAAATATTCTGAAAAGAGGCAAATAAATAATTTGTGGTTTAAACAAAGGAATGAACTGAGGCATATTCTATTCATAATTAATTGTGATAGAAAATTCAGAGTGGTGGCTTTATTCCAGAGGCTTTCATTATCAGAGAATAACTGGTAACAGAAAAGGGTCAATCCACTTTTTCATAGAAATAGTGACAAAGATCCATTGGAATATTATCTTAAATGACTTTCATTAAAAATTATATCACAAGGAACAAAGTTTAAACTATAATTTAAGCTATGAACTGGAATAAAGACCAAATCAAGGGTTGATTTTTCAGGAAGTTTTTTTTTGTACAAAACTATACTACAGTGCAGCTTAAACTAGACCTGTTATTGCAGAAATACTAAAAAATGTCATCAATTTTCCAGATATTTTCTCATCTTTTGATTCTGATATAGTTCTTATGTGAAACATCTTATGTCCTCATTCATTGTTGTTCTCTAATTTTCAATTGCTCATTGATCCAACTCTGCTGGCTCCTCATTTGTCAATGGGTTTATATGTGAATCAGGCAATTTTTCAACATCAATTTCTTTGTATTAAATAATTCTTATAATAAATTTCCTTTGTTATATGGGTGGCATGTACACTATATTTTCAGCATAGCATTTCTGTTGCATTAAATTGTTATAAGCGTCTTATAATCAGCCCCAAATTGATGAACAGAAACATTAACTTGATAGGGTTTTCGAAGACTACTTTTATAACTAGTCATTTCATCAGTGAATATGTTCCTCTTCTGACAACTCCATTGTAACTGATCTGTGGGGACTCAGACGATGAGGGCAGGGAGCTGCTACCACCCCACTATTCAAGAACATGAAGGTAATAAGCAACAGAAATTCACTCCCTACACCATAATTCACTCCCTACACCATAAAAACAAAAAATCACTCCCTACACCATAATTCCACACAGGGAAAACTATTTTATATGTCTTTTTCATTTAATGAGTTAAAATATCTTAATAAATAAGAAACAATAAACTTTATTTTTAGGTTTCCCATTCCTTTAACTAATATATAAAAAATACTTGGGAATTGAACATTTTCAAGTTGTATCCCAATTGTTACGAAAATTGGAATGAAAGGCATATGTCCTTTGAAATCTGTAATAATGGATGGGGGAATCCCAATAATTTGAGGAAAACTGAAATATATTCAGTATTTATCAATATTTATATCTTTTTTTTATTTATTTTTTATTTTTTGAGATGGAGTCTTGCTCTGTGGCCCAGGCTGGGGTGCAGTGGTACGATCTCAGCTCACTGCAAGCTCCACCTCCCAGGTTTACGCATTCTCCTGCCTCAGCCTCCTGAGTAGCTGGGACTACAGGTGCCCGCCACCTCACCTGGCTAATTTTTTGTATTTTTTAGTTGAGACGGGGTTTCACCGTGTTAGCCAGGATGGTCTCGATCTCCTGACCTTGTGATCCACCCGTCTTGGCCTCCCAAAGTGCTGGGATTACAGGCTTGAGCCACCGCGCCGGCCTATTTATATCATTTTTAAGAAAAACCATTACTGACTTAAGAAGTAACAACAAACTATACCTTGTCTTGCTCATAACATGTTTGGTAATGTTGGATATTCAAAGGCCAAGAAAAAAATGATAAATAAAAAGGGAAACACTTTTAGCTTATTTTTTTTAAAAGAAAATTGTTATCAGAGGAAAAATCAGAATGAATGTTTCCCAAATTCAACTTTGCCTTCTTTTGCAGAACTTCACAGTTCTATGTTAGGTGAAAAAACAATATACTTCTTTTTATAATTTCTAAAAATAAGATACAAACAGAACTGTCTGAATAAGGTGTCCATTATACCAAGGTGTCATGCCACATGCATTATTTTAGTTAAAAATGTAAAGAATTTCTAGAAATTGAAAACTTAATTAGAAGGGAGACAAAGTAAGATCAAAAAAAATTTTTTTTTCTTCAAATTGAGGGTATCTACTCACAGGTGGAAGTACCAATGACTTTCAAATCATCTAGAGAAACAGAACCATTGTTACATGACTATACTTATGAGTTTAGCATGCTGTACACATGTGCCCACATGAACACACATACATAAACACTCATACACTATTGTTATCTTTGCACTCTGGCCTCAAGCACAGAAGCCTGTCAAGAGAAGGAAAAAAAAAAAAAAAAAAAAAAAAAAAAAAAAAAATCACTCCCTAAAGCACTCCTACAGCTGGTCAAAAAAAGCAGAGCTGGTAAACAGATGTTCCTTGTGGTAAAGATGTTATGACCGTCACTTTATCCTAGCAAGCTTTAAAAAGTGTTTCTCACATAGACCTTCCAGAAAGCTGTAATATATTATAGATGATAAAGAATTCATAGTCTATCCTTTCAAACAATTTATGGGTAAAATAAAGTCAGGCAAATAACACTGGATTCTTGAAGGTTCTACTGAAGCATATGTTTTTTGTTCCAGTTACATTAAAACATTGAGTTATCTTTAATGATAAAAATTAGCTCACTCACATCTGGAAATCACTCCTAGATAGCTTGCCTCAACTATGTTTTAATTATTTGGTAATATAATTAATGTGATTGGAAAAATCCCTACACAGTCCATTGACAATTGCTTTCATTATATCTATAATTGTATCCATGTAATTAGTCTCTCTTAGAACCTCACAGTTCAAATATCTTCAGAGTCAAAATCATTACTTTTATGTGGCTACCAAAGGGTTTGAAAACAGACTTTTTGGCTTAATACTACTATGGACTGGAAATGGCAAAAGACTTGCAACTAGATCATTTCAACCCTACTTTCATTTACCCAAATTTCAATAAATCATTAGAAATGAATTCAAGAGTCCTATTATTCAATGATTAGAAAGAAGATATATACTAAGTGTCTACTGATTTAGCTGTCTAGCTTATCCCTAATTTTACAGCTCTAAAACTCTATTAGTCTACAAATCTATTCTTTGCAATAGACAGGATCTAACTGGATTTATTGGTAAAACTGTCTTCTATTCAAATAAAGAGAAAAGAGGAAGTTTTATTTGGACTTTGCAAAAAGCATCAGCTATTTGAGACAAGCTCTACTCCCTGACTGCTAACATTGGAATCCTACTTTTAACCTCATTTAGTGATGTCAATGTACTTAGAAAATATAGAGCCACATAGAGCAAATCACAGGATAAAGGAAATACATTTTTGAGTTTTTCAAAAAAAGTCCCTGAGAGAAGGAATTCTAAGGAATAATAAAAATGCTATTAGCTGAACCACGTAGGGTAAGCCATCTTTTGGGTCTCCTTGAGCATAATTTATTTGAATTGCTAACACTTCCAGGAAGATCTGTGGCTATGGCCTGGCTGCACTGGACCTTTTCAAGTAAGAAAATCATTAGAGGGCATGCTTTCCTGGAATGCAGGGCCAGGTCATATTTATCTTTGTATTCCTCCATATCACCTATTATATGTTTTGTACTTACTAGAAAGTTAATATGTCTATTAATTGAACAAAATGTTCTCCTACCAGATAGAATTTCCATAAGTGGCAGCCCTCTCCTCTTTTCCCTCTTTCTTTGTTCCCTGTCACCTTCACTCATCCCATCATCATTATAAAACGATACCAAAAAACCCTGACGGCTGGGCATGGTGGCTCACAACTGTAATCACAACACTTTAGGAGTTTAAGTTAGGAGGGTTGCTTGAAGCCAGGTGTTCAAGACCAGCCTGCGCAACAAAGTGAGACCCTATCTCTTAAACAAAAAAAAGCCAGGCATGGTGGCACACATCTGTAGTCCTAGGCACTCGGGAGGCTAAGGGGGAAGGATCACTTGAGCCTATGAGTTAAAGGTTGCAGTGAACCATGACTGTGTTGTCTCTAAAATAACAACAGCAACAAATCCCCTGACTCCAGGTGTTGAGCAATGTTAGAGTCCAGGAGGGATAAAATATGGCCATATTATACCATAAATGGAGGATGGGAATAATGCTGTACAGAGATCATGGGAGTTGGGGTTTCAGCCAGGGGATCTATCACTGATGCACTGTGAAACTGGGGGAGGCAACTCCTCTCCAAACCACAGCCAACAAAGAACTGGGATAGAATATTCACTTTAGTTCTTCCATTTCTTTAATTAATCTGTAATAAACAGGTGCCCAATCCATAGCCCTAGGATTGCTCTAGGCTCTTTACGACTTTTCATATACCCCAGGAAATAGGTATGGGGAATGGAAAAACAAAATCAAATCTATTATTCTTACTATTTTGACTCCATGTTTAAAATTAAGAAATAGGTTCTTTGAAAGAGCTAAGTAGGCATTATAATTAAGAAACATGAGGGCATTCCAATAAACCAATAAAAAAAATTTGATACAACATTTTTTAAAAGATAAGTCGTCATAGCTCTTTTGTTGACAATACTAGCGAATCCTGGCATCTGCCCATAGCCAGGATGTGATTCTTGTCATACAAAATTTCAGTGGTGGGCAGTACACATCCAGAAGAGGCTGCATTCTCTACTTTGCTGGGACACATGTCCTTAATTTTTCAAGACCAGAACACATTTGGTAGAATGTGTATCTTTTACTATTCGCTCAGCTTACAGCATTTTAGCCCAAATATTTCTGGACCTTACAGCTAAGCTAAGAATTTTGTGTTCTATTTTCAGGATGAAATGCATATCTCCTATTAAAGGCAACTACTTCAGTTCAAATTATTGAGGATAATGGTACTTAAATATGTGTAACTGGTTAAATTTGGAGAGCTGAAAAAAATAAGTATAAATCAAGAAAGATTTGAAAATATATAATACAAATTTTAAACCCTGAATGGATAAATTGTTACTTACTTGAAATTCAAAACTCTCCATTGTTAGCTCTGAAACGCAAAACAGCATTCAAAGGAATATTGTGCTTGTCCCTCTGTACCTTCCAGTGAAACTTACTGAACAACAGACTCTTGCTTATTGCTGTATTTTGAGTGACTGACTGTATAAGAAATGTTAGTATTTCTTACTGTTTTCCCACTTCACGCATCATCTGAGCTTTCTCTCCTCATTTCCTTGTAGCTCAAAGCCCTCTCTCTGAAAGCATTGTTTGCTTGACATGAAAAATAGACCAGCAAAACTAATTATATAAAATGAGGGAAAAACCTAAATCTCAATTATGGATTAATTAATTATAAAACCATTAAGTAGAATGATCATACTTTAAGCCATCCTTCTTCAATAAAAATTATCTCAACTATTTATTTTCAGCTATGTTTGTGATCTTTAATATCCTCAATCTATCTTTTTACAGCAAGTGTCTCTAAATAATTGACTCCTTTAGTCAACAATTACTCATGGATTCAAATTATGTGGCAGGCATTGATCTGTGCTCTGGGGTAACAGCACTAAAGAAAAAAATGTCCTACTCTCATGAAGCTTACATTTTAGTGGAGGAGGAGAACAATAAACAATTAAATATGAATTTCAGGTAGAGATAGGGGATAGGAGGACAAATTGAGTAAAGTGGGTGAGGGAGACAGTCACGGGGTTGTAATATTTTTGAATATAGTAAACATGGAAGGCATCGTACCCTTGGGCAGAAGTATCTGAAAAAAAGAAAAAGAAAAAATAAATTCAACTTGGCCTTAGACCTCAGCCACATTCTCCACTTCAACTTGACCATCAACAGAGCTAATGTTTTGATGTCTAACTGGTTTCTCATCTTGTTAAGACAAGAACTGGTTCTCAGCCAGAGGTGACTGTGCCGGTAAGAGACACTGGGCATTGTCTGAGACATTTTTGACGATGACAACTGAGTAAGAAGTCGCTACTCACATCTAATGCGTAGAAGCCAGAGACACTGAAAAGTATTCTACAGTGCACAGAGATCAACAAATGACCCGATCCAAAATGTCAGTAGGACCGAGGTTGAGAAACCTTGCCACAGCAATTGAGGTTTATAACCGGCTTTTCTAAAACCCTCAGAGAAAACATATATGACAGAGTATCATCCTTTGAGCATCTATGCATAGCACTGATGATATATTTACAAAACATTCTTGGTGATCCATGAAAGCAAGATATAATTATTACATTTAATTATTTCAGTTTTAAGAAAAACTGCTTACATGTAAAAGGCATACTGATGTTGTTTCAAATAACTGAACAATCTCCAGTTAAAATTATTAAATTTTTCAAAATGAGATCCAACCCAAATGATGTGCTGCTATTTGAATAAAAGATTTCAGGCAGTAACGACTATTAGGAAAGATGGGAAGTGAGGGGGAAACATGAGAAAAACGACTTAATGGGCAACAGTTCAGCTCCACAAGCAAATATTTAGCTATCCATAACTAAGAAGTAAGCAGAAAAGAGGTAGCTGATTTAGTTTGAGAACTAAATTCCAAAGTAGGTTTCAGCATTCAGATGTTCAGTTTGTACTGTGCCATTGGAAAATCTGGTTGGTATGAGGACTTCTATGATTTTAACTCATGAACATATTTGCCAAAACTATTTTAAGGTGCCATCTACCCTGGCACTTCTTCCAAAACAAGTGTAATCACACATTTAAGAGGAAAGGAAGAAAAAGACATTCTATTTTGTTTCTTATGTAAGGCAAATATGAAGATAGCATTTCATGTATCAATGGCAGACATCTTTTACAAACCATGTATAAGATAAAAATAACATATGCTAAACATTCTGCCACTGGAAAAAGAGCAATGCCTTCTTATCACACAGTCACCCTGAAAATGAGTGACAAAAAGGGAAGCTAAGGTTAAGGTTATGGAATGCATCATACATACTGCTGAGTGAGGCAGAGAGCTGGTGGGGAGACACAGCGCTGTGTTTAGGACATGAGCTTTGGAGCCAGACTCAGGCCTTTCTCCAGCAGTTACCTGAAGAATAACTACAGGCAAGTTCCTTGCCCTCCCTATAAGCCTATTTCTTCATCTGTAAATTGGGGATAATGGTCATTAAAAGTTCCCTAGAATTTCCTTGAGGGCTAAATGAGACAAGGTCTGAAGGCACCCTCACTTCATCATAGGACTCAACCATGGCTGACAGCTATTAAGTGGCATGTGGATGGAAATGGTCTGTGTTTTCTTTAGTTTACAAATCCACATCCAGTGATCTGAATCATGGTGAAGAGATGCCAGATCTCTGCTTGCAGGAGGCCCCAGGAAGCCTGCAATGGTAATTCCTGTAGACATTCCCTGAGAATCTGTGCCCTGGGAGCAGTGACTCCATGGGATAAGCATAGTTCTGCTTCCACGCTTCCATTCCCCAAATTGCTCAGCTCAGTCCTCCAGTTTCTATGCTTTGACCTAAGTAGTTGGGTGACAACAGTGGATAGGCCATCGAGGAGAAGAGTAGAGGAGGAAGAAGGGAGAAACCACAAAATTGCAATTTTGGGTGTAACAATGTGGATGCCTAGCAACCAATAGTCTGATCAGTGGGAGAACGGGCAGCTGATGGGCAAACAGCTAAAATCGAAAACATTCTCGTGTGTCATCATTCACAGAAGTGTTAGTTCCACTCTCCTAGAGAGGGCCTAAAATCAAAAACATTCTTATGCATCGTCATTCACAGAAGTGTTAGTTCCACCCTCTTAGAGAGGGATGTGGCTTGAAGGAAGCAAGCATATTTTATATAAATTTGTTGCAGAAACTGCCTTTATTTTATATTCCTTTAACTTTATTCAGATTCCATGACATAATCAGGAAGTGGATTTGTGTAAGACAAAGGATTTTGGAAGCATCTAAATTCGGGATGGAGTATCGTTTTTTAAGTACTAGCTGCTCCCGCCACACCCCAAGAATCTCCTCCTATCTAACATTTCCAAGGTACTGGGGATGGATTTTACATGGTTGGAGCCTGCCCAAAACAACGGCGTTTCCTACAGATCCCTAAGAGATGAAGGCTCTACTGCTCTTTTGAGGAGGCACTGAAGGGGCCAGTGAAAGGCAGCATGGAAAATTATATTGTTTTCCAAATAAAAGGGCAAAATAAACTGGAGGTTCTCTGCACTTGTCTGAATTTAGGCAAAGTTCATCTAACGCCTGGGATTGGGTTAATTTTCAAAGGATTAAACCTGAATCTTTAAGTGGGTTTGCCTTTTTAATACGCTAAAACAGATGAAAGGCTTACCAAACTGGGAAATATATTGCTCCCTTTGGTGAATGTAACACAAAACTATAAAAAATGAATACTGACATGAATAATGTTGATTTTTATATTTCAGAGGGTGCACTTCCGATTTTTATGTATTTGTTAGAAAATACCGATGACTAAAATAGCTGATTCATTTAACTGACCACAGGGCTTTACCCTGACATCTGAAAACAACTTAAGTTTCAAAATCTTTGCTGAAGTCAGGGAACTGAGACTGTTCAACCTGTAAGCTCTGTATACTTCTCTTTCAACACTTTAAAAATGTGTCCTGTCAATTTTAAGAAAGACAAGGTGCTGATTATCCTCGCTGGTTAGCCAAGACATAAAGTAGAAATTTCTGGCACTAGAGATTCTAACTTTAAATATGTCCTTCCTTACGGCAAAGTAGGCTCTTGGGGTTGAAAAGAAGGGGAGGGGTGGTGGGCCAGAAATGCATTAAAAAACATTTTTCTTCCCTCTTAGTCCATGATCACTTGATTCAATTTATGAATGCCTAACCCCTGTTTAAGCTTAAATGTTAAGGTACTAACGCTAATTTATGAAAGCTCTCATGAAAGCAGCCGGAAAATCAGCTTAATAAACAGGTATTACTCACCATCAGCAAGTGCCTAATAAATTTGTCTAGATACAGGTGATGAAGTAGTAAAATTTACTCTAAAATTTCCAAGGAACTGACATAGGATCATGTGCTTTTGAATAATTGAATATAAATGTTCACATATTTTAACAAAAGGAGTCATTGAAATGATTACTTACGCACATAGGACAAAGCAATGAGAAATAGGATAGTACACACAATTGTCAATGTTGATTACTCCACTTCGATGCTCTAAGTCATTTTCAGGGCTACTGTAAATATTTTGAAGAATATTCGTTTGCTTCAAGGTATTGACACTTCTCAATGGTCTTTTACTTAGAGATTCCTACTATTGTTGATGAAACAGGAACTGAAGTTTTCCTGGTGAAGGAACAGAGAAGTTTGCATTGGAAGAAATTGGACTATTTTTTCACTCTCTTCTACTTATTCGCATTCCCATCTACCACTTAATAATTCTTACCAGGCAACTTAGCATAAATGAAGGAGAAAACATGATGGCTCTCTGCGTTTGCACATACAATGAGGGGACAGTACTGCACAGTACTATTTACATTTATTTGGCTCCTCAGTATTTAAAATAATTCAATTGCATCTTGACCCTCCTCATCCATCACATGTACAAGAAGCACAGCAGAATTCCCATGTTCTCCAATGAACAACGAAAAGGAAACTCAACACATGGAAAAACTACCTCAGGTGCAACAGGGGAAAAAAAAATCTCCCTACAGTTTCCAATTCTAAGTACGTTTTGTATAGTGTCTTATTCTAAACAGCTTGTAACGGTAATTTATGAGTGCCTGATTACTATAACATATTGTGCTCTTAAAAAGGAAAAGGTAATAGGAGTTTGGCTTCTTGCTGAAATTCCATTTTTTATAGATTATAATGTCTTCAAGATGAGTTGAGTCTGAAATTAATATAATTAACCCCCTGCTCAGTTACACTCCTCTATTTTCCATTCTCATTCATCTTTTCTCTATGCCCCTGAAGACAGACTTGGAAGGGAAGGAAACTTGTATTCAGTCATTTAACATTCCATGTTACTTCCCAGACTTCTGTTCTAGGAGCCAGTATTAGTCAAACATCAAAACAACTTGAGAAATCACAAGAGACCCTTCATAGCTGACCAGCTTGCATTCCATAAATAGCACTTACATTTTCTGTTAAAAATGTTATAAAAGCATATCAAGGATATCAGATAGACAAATGATCAGATAAAAACTGACCACAAAGGTTTGAATCAAGACAGGAAATCTCATACTGAGATAGGTAAATGGGAATGAGGAAAGGTAGCGTCCGATGTTGGACCAATCAATAATAAAAGACAATATGCCAAATGAAATAGAATTCCAACTGCCTCTGCCCCTTTGGCTAAAAGGTACACACACATGGCTTAAACTAAAAAACTGGAGGGTTACTGTAGTTTTTGACACTTGTAGGAGAATTCCGAAATGTATCCAAAGTTGGTTTTGATTCTGTTCTGAAGATTCTGTTAAGATAATTAGTTGCCTACTCAAAATTGATTGGCATTCCATGTGTATAAAATGGAAGACAACCCAAGACTTCGGTCTCTCTTTGCCTTAGATGGGAATGTGAACACTGGAGGTCTACAGGCTACATGCACCCCACATAAGGGATTGATCTGGTCCAGTGAGTGTCCTAAAAATCAGAAAATTTCACCAAAACATCCATATTTTTATCTTATCTTGAAAGTCAGAAGCTGTGGAGAAACTGGCATTACATTCCCAAATGATCACAAACTCAACTTTCTCCAGGCCTACACCATTCAAGTTGTCAATACCCACTACTCCCCACTGTATAATACTCAAGTGCCCCTCCTGGTATGCAAGGACTTTCCTGCCCCCGTACACATAACTTTGGAATCCCTGGCATAGAAGCAGGGGTGCACATGAGAGTTCTTGCTATGAACTCTCATGTTTAGACAACAAAGAATTTTAGGAAACGAGCATTCTTTTAAAGATTTGGGCAAACAGACATGACTGACACAAAACTTCTCCCAAAACACTGAAACTTGAAAGTTTAATAATCACTGTATATTGTATATGAATTCTCTAGATACTGTAATCACATTTAATTTTTGATTTCATATAGTCAATAAAAGAGAACTTCAAGGCATCCTTAATTCGGATCTCATTCACAACCTTTATAAATTGTCAATATCAGCATAACTTTATATATGTGTGCATACGAAATATAATTGTAGTTCTGTGACCATTTTAATACCCAGGGAAAAAAAAGTAATAAATTATTAGTTGGTTTTTACTGTAGCACTAGCAGTGATAATCCAATTTGTGGACCTTTAGATTAATACCGACAAGTCGTGAGCATGAATTTTTAAGCTGACTGACTTGTGGTTGTTAATGAACACACATGCATGTGTAAGTGTTCATGATGTATTAAAATCCTGTATCAGGCCGGGCACGGTGGCTCACGCCTGTAATCCCAGCACTTTGGGAGGCCAAGGTGGGCGGATCACAAGGTCAGGAGATCGAGACCATCCTAGCTAACATAGTGAAACCCCATCTCTACTAAAATAATAATAATAATAATAATACAAAAAAATTAGCTGGGCATGGTGGTGGGTGCCTGTAGTCCCAGCTACTCAGGAGGCTGAGGCAGGAGAATGACATGAACTCGGGAGGCGGAGCTTGCAGTGAGCCGAGAGTGCGCTACTGCACTCCAGCCTGGGTGACAGAGCCACACTCTGTCTCAAAAAAAAAAAAATCCTTTATCTACATATATCTACATCCTTCTATCTGCATTTCAAAAGGCAAACATATCATCTGTTTCTAGTACTAAAATGCTAAATAATTTATAATTCAGAGTCATACAATATATAGGCGACATTGCATTAATCATGCAGAGGTATCCATTCTATTTAACTGTTGGTGAAATCTTCCATTAAATTAAGATTTGAGCTGAAACCAAAGACATGAATAAAGTAATAGTTGCTTGAGAAAAGACTTAAAATACTTCAGATTGGGATTGTCATTTACTTCAATGTATCAAAAAATGTAGGTGACTCAAAATATTACAATGACTCTCCTTATTCCTTTTTATATTATGGAAGATGAAATATTATATAAATATCTGACAAATATCTCAAAGTCCTCTCGAATTTTCTGACACAAGCAGTACCCTATTATAATAAACCAGGCAACAAGAGAACCTTTTCTACTTCAGTTGTGCTGTCTAAAATAAACCAGAGGAGGCTGGGCGTGGGGACTCACGGTAGTAATCTTAGCATTTTGGAAGGTGGAGGCGGGTGGATCACCTGAGGTGAGGAGTTTGAGACCAGCCTGGCCAACATGGCGAAACCCCATCTCTACTGAAAATGCAAAAATTAGCAGGGCATGGTGGCACATGCCTGCAGTCCCAGCTACTTGGGAGGCTGAGGCAGGAAAATCACTTGAACCCAGGAGGTAGAGGTTGCAGTGAGCCAAGATCCCGCCATCACACTCCAGCCTGGGCGACAGGGTGAGACTCCACCCCAAAAGCAAACAAACAAACAAAACTCAAAAAAACAGAGGAAAGACATTGTCTCAGAGCAACGGAGCTGCATCATTTGTCATGTGATTCAACTGTGGGGAATCAGGCAACTATTTCTGTCAGTAAAAGAGACACATCATTCAGGCATTCTAAACAAGAAGCCCTTAGGAAGTTATTCTAATTTAAAGGAAGTTTAAAATCATTTCAAATTTGTTTAAGCCACATTCTTACAAGTGTATATGCTTACATTTTTCCTAATGGCCACTCAAATAACTTCTTTCTACTGGTTCCACAATCTCCTTACCATAAATAAAACGATTATTATGTAGGATCATTGAAAGGTTGATATTGTTCTGCACCCACAATATATGTGCAGTATACCTACAATTATCCATATTTTCCCTTTTCCTGTGTTAATCCCATTGGAGGGGGAATTAAGCATGGGATTTGGAATCAGTAGACCCAAGTTCACCTCTGACTCCTGCCACGTTTTGCATCATTTCTTTTACCTGTTAATTCATCTACTAAATGGGGGCAGAAGTACAGGGCAGAAGCCTTCCTGGAATGGTCCTGTTTTCATAAGATGCTAGGCCACTGTCATCAGCACTACATTCCTGCTAAAGTGCAGATAAAAATACTTGCCTCGGCCAATGCAGTGGCTCACACCTGTAATCCCAGCACTTTGGGAGGCTAAGATGGGCAGACTGCTTGAGCCCAGGAGTTCGAGACCAGCCTGGGCAACATGGTGAAACCCAGTCTCTACAAAAAATACAAAAAAATCAGCTGGGTGTTGTGGCATGCACCTGGGGTCCCAGTTGCTTGGGAGTCTGAGGTGGAAGGATCACTGGAGCCTAGAAGTTTGAGGCTGTAGAGAGCCATAACTGCACCATGGCACTCCAGTCTGGGTGACAGAGCAAGACCCTGTCTCAGAAACAACAGCAACAACAACAATGAAAGGAAAACACTTTGCCTTTTTACCAGCCAAGGCTGTGACAAGGGCCAAAGGAGATAAACACTTAGCTTAAAGGAAAAATTTCTGAGGTCTGGGAGGACAAAAAGTTATCTACTGAAATAGAAAACCTCTATGGTCCAAGGACTAGAACAGTGAAGGACAGGATCAAGAAGAACTTTAATACGGGCAGATGTAGGTTAGAGTCATGACTATACCAGTAACTATCTGTATGATCTTGGACATGTCCCCTAGCCCTTCTGATTCTATTTATCAGCAGAATTGGACAATAGTACCTTCCATGCAAGAGAGTTGCAAACATTAAATGACAGCAATATTTTACGGTACTAATGCAGTACATAAAAATAAAAGTGGCTCATTCTGTGTATCTATTACACACACACACACTGTCTCTCTCTCTCTCTCTCTCTCTATAACCAGTATTGGCTAAATATATTACTTCTATGCAAAATAGGCTTATTTAAATAATTTATTTTGGTCTTATTTTGTCTGTAGAAGAAGGCCTCCCTCTGTGATAACACTATATAAGTCTTAATAATAAAATGCAGATATTATTCTTGATTATTTCCTTTTCTGTCTTAAAATTTCAAAATATTTCAGTCAGCTACTAGAAAGGGCATTGTCATGAATTGCCAGATTCTTTTTCAGGACTTAAGGACATATTCGCCCAGGTCCTGGGAAAGATGTTGCCTGATAGCCCTCAGCTTTCAGCTTTCTATAGCTCCCCTGGGCTAGAAAAAACCACCTTCCTGGGGCAGCCTGTATTCATTCAACAACTGGATGGCATGGAGTTATGCAGGCCAGGTGCCCTTGCTCCAACTCAGTACAATGCCGAAGAGCCCTCCTCGCCTCAGAGCTTTCCATGGGTTGGCTGGGGCTTTAAGTGAGACTGTGTCAGAGCCCAACTTCTCCTTCTGCCCTCTCTGACTCCTTCCGTTCCTTCCACAGATGTTGAATCCAACAGCTGTCCCTAATAAACTTCCTGCACAGATTCTGTTTCCTAGAGAACCTGATGTACAACATTTAAAGTGCAGAGAAACACTCTGCCAAACTTTGTGTGCTTTAAAAGTTATGGCAGTCAGACTCCCTTTACCCGTCACAACTGGAACACCTTTTACTTTTCATAAGAGCTGGTATATCTGCTTGCTCTACAACTACAAATATATACTCTTGATGAAGAAAGTTGAGAAAAAAAACAAAAGCAGTTTAATTTAGCCTAATGATTATTTTGACTTATTTGTGAATCAAGTGGTTTACAGAATTGAACTGTTCCTTTGACTCTGTCAAGACAAACCCTTAGATACATCACACACGTAAAAAGCCTGTCTTTTGAGCCCTTGGCAATTGTTCATCTCAAACTTCTCTATAAAACAGTTTTTCCTCCTAGCAACAATTTCTACCAAAGATAAATGCCAAAATGTTAGATTTTATTTTTCTTTAAAATAAGATTATATGATATTTTAGTCATCAAGAAAAAGGAAAGAGGGAAAAAATCCTCAAAAATGTGTATTTAAGTTGCCTGTAAGCCTTCCTCCCACCCTTTCAACTGTGTTGGTTATTGAAAGTCAAGGTGATTTGTCACCTGCATTTTAGAATATCTCCCAGCCAAATCTACAGATTTAGTAATATCTCTGGCAATGCAATAACATCTCCTGAAGACTGTAGTCATCAAATCCACACCTATAGGGTCAATATAACTTTTGCCCAAGAGGCCTAGATTGAAGGAATAATACACAAATTACTGGACACTTATCCAAAGTCAGTGGTTTATTTATATGTATAACGGTGACAATGAAATATTTACATTCTATTTAGGTCTACCACAAAATTGCAAAAAATTAGCACATTTTCTAATAAGATATTTTTCAATTGCAGAATGGTCTTAAAAAAAGAAAAAATTTCTCCTAATATAAATCCACAGTTCCCAGCCTAGGCTTTGCTGTTAAAATGCTTTCTCTAATCCACCCTGTTTTCCCTCCCTCAATGTTACCACCTGACGTCCACTGACAAGAACCTGTGCTAGCTGCACGGCATATCACCTCTCTGCTGTAACTCTCTTGAGTATGAATTAGTCAATAGTTGACCTTAAACATAGGTCAGCTGGACTGTCAGCTCATTTTTTCATATAATGAAAAGTTAAACTCTGTGAAATCATTCTGACCTCACAGGGTTATTGTTTACATTAATTAACATAAATAAAGCATTTAGAACAGTGCCCGCACCTGGTATATGCTTTGTAAGTGCTAGTTTTTATTAGTTTGCCATTCCATTTTCATTTCTTTGAGTTCCTCTTCTTATAACCTCTTTGGAGAACTGAAGTCTGCCATATCATCCTCTCATGTTGTTGTTTGACTCATCCTTTTGATTCACTTCTCTCTTCTTCACAAAACTCAGTCTTCCATGCTGATCTCTTCTTTCTTGTAGCCTCCATCTCCCCCATCTTTCCCACAGTATACATTCCGTTTCCCAGTTTCTGGCTTTTTATTGTCGTCTACTTGCAAACAATTAAGCCCACTGTGGCCTTACCATGTTAACACGTAAAAGGTAATCTACCAGCATGGGAAGTCTATTGCAATTAGTAATCTTTAAGGCACACAACCATCCCCAGCTCAGGACCACTGCTGTTACGCAGCCTGGTGCTGGTTCTTTAATAGGTCATATAATAAGCTCTGTCTTGACTTAATTTGGCAGAGAGATACCATGATTGCTTAAGTGCTCAAGGGAGTAGAACAATCAGAATATAAGATGTAGTTTCAAATTAGATGCGAACTTGATTTTGAAAGAGACCACTGCTTTTCTGTAAAGGAGATACGGTATCCGCCAACAAAGTGCCTTCATTCTTATTTCATCGAATGGCATTAGCAACAATATCATCTCTGGTTTAAAGAGTCCCTGAGATTCTTCAGAGCTGTGTGAGGTACAAAGGACTAGATCTTGCTTTTGCAATAGCTACTGTGCATTGGCTATGCAAGGCAGGCAGTAGTAAAACCTAGCGGGAGTCAATAAACTGAGGAGATAGGACTTGGAAAATACCTAACCAACAAATAGGTTCTGTAATAATGTGACATTTTTATAGTCACATTTTTTAACCATAACAGCACTTGAATGGTATGCATTATAGTATTTCAATTTAGTCATTTATCTAAAAGTGAGTTTTATCTTTGCTCATAAATAAGGAGCGACATTCCAGCAATTTGAAAAGCTCAGCTTCACCTTTTGCTGGGAAGCTCATTTTACAATTACAGAAACACATGCTCTTTTGTGCCATGTTGCTTAATTTTTTATTTATGGCTTCTATCTTTGTGCTAACCTCTTTCTGTAAACTACACACAGTTTGTACAAGCTCAGCTATTTCATTCTTATTTTTAATTTTAAAGGGTTATTTTCTCCATAGTGGCCATGTCTCTCAACCAAATAGCTTTGGAAGAAAGTATTTACCCTTTCAGTTCACCAAATACTATTTAGCGTCTTAGTGTGTTCTCAGAGTCTGAAATAAGTAATCATTTTCCTAAAAGCCTGGCCAGCTCTTTCAGAAAGCCTTTCTTTTCTGCCCCCTGCTTCTCCCATTTCTTGCTCTAATGTGCCTCACAGCAAAGCCCTTAAGCACAATTACTGCCTGCTCTCCTTCCTTTCCCCACTTCACTTTTACCAAGCTCCCTCAGCCAGCAGGCTAGGGAAAGGGAAATTAAAATGGCATCAGAATGGTTTTCCTTCCAGTGCCACTGTCTGCCTTTCAGTGGTGATATTTGAATGTTTGCAGAGTCACTCTCAACTTCTCCCACAGCTTAGCTACAGCTCTAGATCTTGTCATATAATTCAGGGAACACTGGAGATGTCTTTTATGGCAGTACTCTTAATTCAAGGGAAATTATGTTTTGCTCTAGGTCCACGAAAATAAGTATAATCTTATGCCCTCCTTCACCTGTATCCAAACATTACAGATTTGGCAGGCATGCTTCAAAGTATATGCTCTGGGGCTGTTGCCAGTGACTTGTTTCATTACAGATGGATTTTCTTCTCTTTCCCCCTCATTTCTATTTAGTGAGGTGAGGAGAAATGTACCTTTACTCCACCATGTGTAAATAGAAGTCTTTATAAAAATTTTTGTAAAATATAAAAAGATACTGATGGTTGACTGTTAAGTGGGAAAATGTAAGATACAAAATAATATATCCAGGATGACACATCATTATGATATCAAATACATAAAGAAAGAAAACACACCAAAATATTAAATCATTGTCCACAGTTGGAGAATGATTTAGCATTTTTCTTTTGATGCATCTTTGCATCTTACAAGTTTTTTATGTGTTTTCAGTCAACAAGTATCACATTCTAATCAGCCAACACTGTTTACAAAAACACACTCATGTGGCAGCACTCCCTATTTAGGATTGTCTACTAAGTGCAGGCTTGTATCTGTACACTCACTCATTCAACAAATACTTACTGAATTTCTGCTATGGGCCAGGCACTGTGCTAGGTTTGATGAATATATCACTAAGCAAAAAGAAAGTCTTGCATGTATGGTCTAATATTCTGGCGGGGGAGATAGACAATAGGCAAACAAATAAATATGACACGTTAAATTAGGGTAAGTGCTATCATGAAAAAATAATGCAAAGTGAAGTTACAGAGAATGATATTGGATTAAGTGGCGACATTAAATGTGTTGAGTCTGACTTGCCTCTTCTACCATGTGAGGACACAGAAGAAGGCAGCAGCTATGAACCAGAAAGTGGGCCCTCACCTGACATGAGATCTGCTGGTGCCTTGATCTTGGACTTCCCAGCCTCTAACAACTGTGAGAAATAATTTTTTGTTATTTATAAGCTACCCAGATTATGACATTTTGTTATAGTGGCCTGAAAAAACTAGGATGGTCATTAAATCAGTGAACATATATTTTTTATCTGTAAGTTATTCTCCATAAGGACACAATATTTGTACCTTGAAAATATGTAGAGACTATATCTTCTGAACTTCTGGGAAACAGTGTATTTTTAAGGAGTCTTTCTGTTAAGATGTTTGACTAAATAAAATAATGAATAGTAAAAGGGATTGCTTAAGGAACATTTAAAAACCAATGAACTTGAGATTTCACATCACACAAGAATTAACTAGGGACCATATTTTTAATAAATTGTGTGCATTAAATCAGGGGTCCCCAATCTCTGTGCCATGGACTGATACTGGTCTGAGTTCTGTTAGGAACCAGACCACACAGCAGAAGGTGAGCAGCAGTGAGCAAGCAAGGCTTCCTCTGTGTTTACACCTGTTCCCTACTGCTGGCATTACTGCCCAAGTACCACCTCCCATCAGATCAGCAGTGGCATTAGATTCTCATAAGAGGGTGAACCCTTTTGTGAACTGCACACGCAAGGGATCTAGGTTGTGCGTTCCATACGAGAATCTAATGCCTGATGATCTGTCACTGTCTCTCATCAATGCCCCTACAACCGCCACTGATGAGACCATTTAGTTGCAAGAAAACAAGCTCAGGGCTTCCACTGACTCCACATTATGATGAGTTGTACAATTATTTCATTATATATTACAATGCAATAATAATAGAAATAAAGTGTACAATAAATGTAACGCACTTGAATCATCCTGAAACTATCCCCTCCCCCAGCTATGGAAAAATTGTCTTCCATGAGACCAGTCCCTCATGCCAAAAAGGTTAGGGACTGCTGAATTAAATGATGGCTTACTACTAACACTTGTTCATCTCAGTAAATTTTTTCATGAATTGTATGGGAAAACAAAAGGCACTTAGACTGTACCCTAACAACACAAAGGTCCTTTAAGTAAATTTTAGTATGCAAAACTGTGTTTTTCATATAAAACTAGGCAAATTTTCTGTTATAACACACGCACAAGACATGAAAGCCAGGTGAAAATATAAGTTGAGGTACAAATGCCATAATTGCTCACTTTCTCACTATTGCTAAGAAATGAAGTTGCACATGGAGGAAAGCCCATACATCATCGAGTGCTTGCTGTATCCCACACTGTTATAGTGGCACACACTTTTCTTTTTTTTATTTAATCCTTAAAACAAAGAACACACCTCCATTTTGGGGGTTAAGCAAATTGCCCCCATCTTACAGCTAGCAAATGACAGAGCTAGAATTCAAATCAGCTGCTCTAATCCCAGGGTCCACACTTTTAACCATTAGTCTCCACTGACAACTCCTAAGCTTATGATGACTCCACCTGAAGTTCCATTTTGATGACAGTAATTCTAAAATACATATTTCCATATTTACTTGAAAACTGCTTTTGAACCTAACTTGATAACTTGTATGTACCTTTATAATTTTAAATATCTATTTTTAAAAGTCATGTTATTTTACTCTCTCATTATATCTGCTTTTGGACACATAAGCTGTTTCTGCTCCTCTAATCTTAATAAGCTTTTTGCACAAAAGTTATTCAGATTGGTAAGTTAAAGTAAGTGCCTCAGTGAGTTCTAACAAACATATGCTGGGCTGTCTTTTCATTTATCTATCTATCCATTCAACACATTTACAAATTACTATAGTAAATTTTCTTTTCTTGATTTCTATTTCCCCTACCCTACTGGAAATGGGGATAGAAAGGAGACAATAAAGTTGAGAACAATTTAACAACTAAATAAGGCAGGACTTGTTGAGTGTTTTGATATTGGGAGATACTGGGAGGTTCAAGAAAGGGAGTATTATGAATAATTAACCTCTTTTAAATTCTCATTTGTTTTCCTGAAATCATCCTGATTGAACTCCCTGTAATAAATCTTGTACCCAATCTTTTTTTTTTTAATTTTGCCACATTACCTTTCTAAAGCATATATTGATTTCTTCTCCTTTAAAGGAAATAATGCTTGTAAATAAATTAGCACCTTGTCTGGTGTATAATAAGTGCTTAGTAAACACTATTATTTTTGCTATAGTTCTGTGCCAGACATGAAGCTAAGCATAGAAAATGTGGCAGACATGAATGGAACATGGTGCCTGGCATTGAGGAGCCTGCAGTCTAGTCGAGACAGAGAAGAGTAAATAATTTATCACCATACAATTGTAGAAACACTTTACCCCAACTTGAGTAGCGGCAGAGGTTAAGAGAAATGAATTGACAGGGTAAGAAGCATGGCAACAGGAACAGAAACAGGAAAATACCCAGAAGACTAACAAACTTTGGAAATTTTAGGAATCTTCAAGTTATTCAATAAGGTTAAAAAAGGGTAAAGGACTGGCCATGGGTCCCATGAAGCTGGACAAATGGGCAAGGCTCAATCACAAGGGCTTAAATGTCATGCTAAGTGTTTTGGGATTTTATACTAAAGCAAGTGAGGATTTACTAGCAAAATCACTGATGTGATCAATTTGAGAAAGATCAATGTGTTAATGGTGCAAGAACTGATCAGAAAGGTGTAGAATTCAGTTAAGAGGTTGCTGCAATAATTAAAAGAGAAAATAATGACAATCCAAAAAAAAGATACTACTAGAGATGGGGATGGAAAGGAGACAATAATATTTAGAACAAGGTAACAAATAAGTAAGCCAAGAATTGTTGAGTGTTTAGATACTGGAAAATATTGAGAGGGCTCAGAAGAAGGGAGTATTTATGGATAATTTCTTGAAAGCTGGGGCCATTCACCAAACTAGGAAATTTGGACAGATTTTGAAGGAAAGGTAATGAATTTATTTTGGGGGTGCACACTTTGCAAGAGCTGATAGACATCCAAATGCTGATGGCCAGAAGACAAAGAGGATCTCTAGCCCAGGACTAGAAATACAAATTTGGAAGTCACCAACACAGGTGATAGTATAAACCTTGAGAATGGGTGACATAATCTATGTAGGATTATCTATTAATCACATTCACTGAAAAAGATATATAAGCTTTCTCTTACTGCAGTGGGAAACAGATTAAGACTTGGCTCGAACTATGCTTTTAACATTATCTTCTGATACTCTGTACCATACATCTTACTGTGAAGTCACATCAAAATACTTATATTTAGCTTCCCAAGTTCTGTCTAATCCCAACACTGTCCCCTAAATTTTCTGCCTAGTGAATACCCACTGGGCCTTTAACTCTAAATCAAATGGCAGTTTTCCTGTGATGCCTTTGATAATCTAACCATCTTCTCCCCGTTCCACATAGAGATCATAGTTCCCGCTCTCCTTCTGACAATAGCCCTTGGCACATGCCTCTACTATGGAATACAAATGTTTCTTCTCCACCAGATAGAAATTTCCTAGAAGAAAAAGACTGCATACACACAAAGAAATGTACCTATATAAGTCCATTTCCACACTGCTATAAGAACTACCTGAGACTGGGTACTTTATAAAGGAAAGAGGTTTAATTTACTCACAGTTCCACATGACTGGGAAGGCCTCAGGAAACTTACAATCACGGTGGAAGGCAAAGGGGAAGAAGTACCTTCTTCACAAGGTGGCAGGAGAGAGAAAGAGCTCAGGGGCAACTGCCACTTTTAAACCACCAGATCTCGTGTGGACTCCCTCACTATTATGAGAACATGGGGGATATTGCCCCTATGATCCAATCACCTCCTACCAGGTCCCTCCCTTGACATGTAGGGATTACAATTCAAGATGAGATATGGGTGGAGACACAGAGCCAAACCATACCAGTACAAGAGCATATTTATAGAATGACCGCCTGAAATAATGTGTCCTCCATCTGCAAACATCATCAATTACTCTAAAGAATTCATGCCTACTTCTATTTGGCAAGCAGCCAAGGAAGGTTCTTGGGTATAATGTGATATTTCCAGTATGATCCATTAGGAACTTTATTACCACATTACTGGTACTCATGTCAACACAACTGATGGTGGTGAAAACAGTGAAATCATTTAGAATAGCAATGACTATGAATACACTAGTTCCTCTCAATAAAAATTGGACTTTATTTCACTTGAGGCAAAAAATAAAAAGAAATGAAATCTAAACAGAAGTAGAGGTCTGGAATGAACAAAAGGAGGTTTCCCTTGGATCAACTGGGAGGTCATTATGGTACTTTGATGTAGTATCTCCTCCAGAAAGGATAATTCAAAGACAATACATACATATATACATACATACATATATACATAGTTGAGAACATTTATATGTGTTAAGTGTCCAGTCTATGAAAGCATTTTCTTTATAAAGACAGAAGGCAGGACTTCCACCTGGAGTTGGCCTTAAATAAGATGTTTATAAAATTGAGAGACCCAAATGTTTAAATGAAAATAATTCCTTCTAGAAGCATGAGCTCTTCTGGCAACAAGATATTTGTTTTTGTCTACTCAGCTCCTTACACAGAAGGGACAATCTATAAATCCTTATTTGGGCTGACATCAAAAGACCTTGCAAATTGCTATTCCTCCCTTGACTCTACTTAATTGTTAAAAAAAAAAAAAAAAAAAAGAGAGACATAAGGAGACATTTCTGAAGTTCCCTTTCTTTCTATTCCGTAATAGAATACTTGGACAATTTTTCCAAGGCCGTAAAAGATACACTCATGAGGTTTGAAATTTCAATAACTATGACAAATTTATTATCAAATGGAAAGAAGTTGTAGTAGTATGTTTTATTTTTCAAGACGACTACTACTTCTTTAGGGAATTTGTTAGTTTTCATTCTTGAAAAACAGGTTAATGAGTATACTATAAGTTATAGATAAGATGACTCTAAGTATTACAGAGTGACCTACTTTATGTGGCTTATGAATGAGAGCTCTAAGACAGAAGTCAGGCAAATGTATATGAGTAGAAAAACCTACTACACAAGCATTAGAATGCTGGTCTCCTATTCAGTGTTGCTTATAAACAGTTCTACTCTTAAGAGCCTACAAGAAATTCATTCCTAAGGATCATCTGTCTTAAAACTACCAGAAGGATGTAAATGTGAAAATGCTTAGCCCCAGCCCTTATAGTAATTAAGTTGAAGACACTGAGTCATCAATATTTCACCCCAATTATTATTTAGTGGTCACAAATAGAGTTTATTAGTTTAAGCATACCCAATTATCCCCATTAGGTTATGTTTTAATTTACTTAACTTTGAAGTTGCAACTTTCTCTTCCAGACATGTTGTAACTGTGTATGCTGTGCAAAGAAACAAGGTAGGAAACCCTCACTTCACTTTTTAGTTCTGCCACTGAAGCACTGTGTGACCTTAGCCCTTGCTCTCTGTTTTATTTTCCCCCATATTTAACATCTGTAAGGTAATAGATTCCTTCTCACTTAAAAATATTAAAGAATGCAAAAATATTGCAAACAATACTTTGTGAAAAAAAAGCTAATGATGACAATAATCCTTTGTTGAATGCATAATAAGAGCTAATAGTTATACTAAATTCCTGATAAATCATGGCATTCTTACAGTGTCCTCTGAGACTGGTAATCCCTGTTTCAGTCAGCTTCCCCAAAGAAAATAGATGGCATACTCAAATGCAATTTGAGAGTTGTTTAGTAAAAAGGGCATTTGCAAAGCTGTGGCCAAGGTTTAGAGAAACCACAAGCAATGACGTAGTACCCTGAGCTAGTAAGACTAAAAGGGAGCAGTTATCAGCTTGAAGTTGCTTGGGGAGGGCACAGTTACCAGGACCCAGAGAACAGCCGTAGGAAGACAGCTGCCTGCAAGCACATGTGCTTTATAGTAGGGAGAGGTGATCTGGTAAGTGGGAGCCCAGGGAATAAAATACCCAAATCTCTCCCTCCCTACCTGTTTGTTAATCGTTTGCTGATCCATCCCATTGGCCAAACCCAACTGGAAGCCAGAGAACAAGTTAGCCTGCTGATTGGATTTCATAAGGCTGGCCAGCCATCTTATTACACAGAGCAGGTGGAGACAGGGAGAATGGATCTGATATCCACTATTCTTATTTTATCCCAAGTGTCCCAAACGTGCCTTGAATAAATGAGAAAATCAATAGATATTTGTTGATAAAAAAAAGGAAGAAATCATATCAAAATACTGAGGGGTTCTATAAGCTATTTCAAATCACACATAGCCGCTGAGCCAGGCCTTGCTCTGCGGTTCAAGCCCATGCTCATTATCAGTTATTATGTTATTCTGCCTCCTTTCCACCACCTTGATCCCATGTCATTTGTATGGTGTCAGGTGTTTTGGGAGATGGGGGAATGACTAGAATTAATACCCTTAAGAAACTTGTAATCCATGTGCCAGTTTTATCTTACTTTTCCATCTCATTATTGTCAAAGCTCCAAATTCTCTTCTAGAATCAAATGTTCTATAAAGGCAGGTCTTAAACATCTTACAATTCCATCAGCTATTACTACTAGTGGCTGAGCAGTGAAACCTTCCATCACATGGCATTTTGCCTACTTGTTTGACAGCACTGTGCCTCAGATGGATGTTCTGAGTGTAAATAACAGGTAACATGATATCTTCTGTGAAACAAGCCCCTAACCTCTATTAGCTGCAATGGAATAAGCCTTAAAGCTTATATTAGGAACACATTTACTTGTTAGACATGTTGAAGGATTCATTTGTTTCACAGACATATATTGATCATACAGTATATACCAGACACTGTGATAATACTCATATACATTGAGAAAATAATTCATACCAAAATCAACAACTGGCTTTCTACAGGAATGAGTCGATAATCATCCACAGGGCGAGTAAAAGTGTGTTAATTACTGAGAGGTCATGAGCATACATGCTGGAGTAGAGTTGTGAATCTAGTCCCCAGCAGGACCCTGCCCTAATTCTATCCAGGTTGTTCTAAGCTTGGATGTAGGATATAATTTCACAATAAGCACATGTCATCCTACTCCTGATTTTGTTCCTTGAGACAATTATGTATTCTGCTATTTTTCCATCTCTTAGGAAGGACCCTGCTTTGAAATACCAGTCCCTTTGTGCAAGGGTCTGCCTCAAATAGATTAAATAGAAATTTTTCCCTGTGGGTTTTTTCTTAGTCCTGTTTTTGGGCTTGGGGAGGCCACTCTTTCACGCCTGGTCCTGACTGAAATAGCACATAGCAATCTTTCATCTTTTTCAGGGACAAGGCAAGTGAACTGGCTTGTAGCTACTCCCTTTCATGCTGTGTATTCATGCTGTGTAAGAATCATCTTTGCATTTTTAATAACTATTGTATGATGTGTCACATAACAAGGTTTGCCAAACAAAGCAGGGAGGGGGTTGGTGGGGGAGGAGAAAGAAAAGTAAAGCAGAGTTAGTTTCCTACATGCACATTTTAATAATTTTGGAAAACCATCAACCTGGATCGAATTTCCATACTAATTTGACAGCTTCCCACTAATGGCAGGAATGCAAAGCCATCAATTAGCCTCGTGACAATCAGATTTTAAAGAACACTCTATTTTCTTGGTAACTCTAACAAATAGAAAACTTCATTTTAGTAAAACTCAAATCCTCACACTTCGTGATGCTTATTTTATCCAGGAGTTCTAGGTAAGATCACTTTTTCAAATATCCTCTGAATGTTGACTTAGGTGCACACACCTGTGCTTCCATTGCCAACAAAAGCTTTGAAAGCACAGGACTTCCGCTGCATGAAATGCATTTACATACATTACATAAGAGAGAAGCAATGAGCAAGTCTGTTACTGGGAGAGGCTCACATCCTTCTCACCAAATCAATCTGTAACTTTCAAATAGCTCTGCTGTATTTCCTAGCAACAGGAGTAAACACTGTACTACATCCAGTGCCCAAGATTTGTAACCACGTTAATCTGTGAGTACTCAACTTAATTAAAGATTAGACTTTTAAATTGTATTTTTAGTGCACAACAGTACTGCTAAATTATGATTATCAGTGGCTAAGTGTGCTTACGTCTGCAGAACGTGGGGAATGAAAATGAATCACTTATTTTCATCTTGATATGACTGCTCTTCTCTGAGGCGCTGTTGCCCGAGTTCACAGGCCTTGGAGTTCATTGGAATTCTATGGTTAAAACACAGCTTGGAGACCTCATTTATGAAAATTCTTTTAAACCTTTCACCACTTCGACAAATCCAGTCCAAGTTCACTGAGCCAATTCAAAAGTAGCTCTCAGCCTTTTTATAGGTTTTCAATTACACCAACACAGAACACCAGAGCCATCATCTTTGAAGAAATATATTTTAGTTGCGAAGAGGCACGAATTCTTTTTTAAGAATCCCAAATGAAAGCAGCATTCCCCAAACTGTAGCCAACAGATGCAAAACTCTATCTTGAACTGTCCTTGTCTTACTAAAGACAAGATCATCAAATTACTTAAACATGGCTAATGTTTAGTTATCTGCTATAGGATGTATGCTATTATTTTTAAGATTTTACTTTGCAGAAATATTGGCAAGCTACCTCACCCTCAAACTGTTCCAAATATCTTTTTTGAGGAATTGTTTAAAACATTCTCTAGACTTCATTCATCCTCCTAAAACATAGTGTGTGACAGCAGGATTTATTTTTCCTGTACACACTCAGAAACAAAAACTCAAAGCAGGTCAATGAGCTCTCCAGGTTGAAACTGGTAATCAATGGTCAAACTGAGGTTAGACCTTATTCAACTTTCCATTCCAATGTACTCTTTAAGTGGGCCTGAGGTAACCGTGCTGTTTTCTGAGATAAAAATCCCTTTTAAAAATGTTTATATGACTTAACAGATCAAACATATTTTCCTCCATTTTCGAACTTTGAATCTATTTGAATATGTGGTTAATATGGTTTATGGAAGTACCAATCTTTTAGATTGGGTTATATGAATTATTCTAAGTGACACTTATCTTTGGGGGTAAAGTAGATAAGCTAACGTGCACATTAGTTGGTTAGAAGCACTTGCAAAATTTAAATACTGTATGTGCAAAGGCAAATTGACTCAGGATATAAATCTCCAGTTCTCTCAGAGGGAGTAGTGATGACTCTAAAACCACTGGAAACAGAAAGTTCATCGTGATGACTCTAACAGCTCCCTGATGCAGGCTACTCTTCTCTTGTATATTTAATGTTCTATATGTCAGTTGGCCTTGTTTGCAGTCTCAATAGGAGGCTTGTTCACTGGACAAGTTTTTGTTTTTGTGTTTGGTCTGTTCTGTTTTTTTTTTTCTTTTTTCATGCTGTTAAATAAGACTTATGATTTCACATACTAGACTGCTTATAAGTTCTTCTAGTATTTGATATTAAAAGAGGTGAAACAAAAACTCAACAAGGTGTATACAGCCTCAATACAATTCTAGGTTAGAAGCCTAGATGTGTGACTAGAGATGCCTCCTGTCCATTCAATGTGACTCCAATGTGGTTCTGCAGCACTGGACAAAGCTGGGAGACTGAAACAGGAACCCCTGCAATGAGGGAATAGAGCCAGGGAGCAGGGGTTGGACAGGTGAGCCTCCATATACCAAGCCCTTCAACTCCTGGGGTTAGTTATCCCTCCTTTGTTCATTAATGATTCACTATGTACCCACTGCCAACGGTGGGCCTTCTAAACACTGCACTCTACACCAGCGATAGAAAGATGACAAAGACAAATTGCCTTCCCTCAAGAGCTCAGGTTTGAGAAAACAAGCTTGTGAACCTTCTATTGGAGCAGCAATAAATATCTAAGCTAAGTGCTGAGGGAGGCTGAGGAGGTGGTTGCTAGGTCTGTCTTAGGCATCCCAGGGTCTCCTCAAAGTCCAAGCCTGTAGTCCACTGCAGGGGTCACCAGTCACCTGTGGCCACATTGGAATGTGGCTACTCTGAATTGAGGTAAGTAAAAAAACATATAGCAAATTTCAAAGATGTAATATGGGGAAAAAAAAGAATGCAAGGTTCTTGGTTAATGTTTTTTTATATGGATTACATGTGGAAATGCTACCGTTGTGACTATATTGGGTAAGATATATTATTAAAATTGATGTCACCTGTTCCCTTTTACTTTTTTAAGCGTGCTTGCTAGAAAATGTGAAATTGCCTACATGGCTCCCATTCATGAATCCTATTACATTTCTATCTGCCAGTGCAGGTTGGTGCAGTCACAATAAAATGCTTCGGGAGAAAACCTGGGGAGGCGGCCTCAGGGCAAGTGGGTGAGAGGGGGAAGTGCCCACGGAATGAGAAAGAGACAACAGGAGGACCCATTAGGGGCTACAAAGAGGGTACATTTGCTTTCTGAGTTGTGCTTGCCTGCCGGACTCATTTGCAGTAAGAGAGACCAGAACATAAAGGCCATGATAATAACATCTCAAATAAATTAGAAGCAGCTTGTGGTTTATAGTGAGCAATGCTCTACTGAGGACCAGACCAACCAGTTACCCCTGTCTTCACCCCATCTGTGGTTAAGTCATTTGGTCACTGTTGCCTTCTCATCTGCAAAGGGGGGACTGAGATTAACTGCTTGGCCTGCGTATCCCCCGGACTCTGTCAACTAAGTTTTTGGAAACCTGAAGCGCTCTAAACATCCTGGGGGAAGAAAGGGCTAGAGAAGTATACAATGTTTTGTGACCAGAATTTTTAAGCTGAAAAGAATGAAGAAACTTGAATAGAATAAATTCTTGATACTTCCTTTTTCATAAAACTTACCACACTTTATTTAAATTATTTATTAGCCCCCTTCCTAGCTAGATATAAGTTAGCTATAAATACCATGAGCTCAGGATCCACATCTGTCTGCTTACTACTGTGACCACAACTTGGAGGACAGAGCCCAGAATACAGGCCTCAATACATATCTGTGGAAGGGGGGTCACATGGAGAATTTGCAGTCATTTTTGCTGTTGAGCATCTGTTAAGTTAAAGTTTCCAAGTGTGCAAACTGTACTCAGAAATGAGTAAGAGGTAGAAACTTACCTAAAGATGATCAAACCAGTAGTGCTGTCACTCTAATGATGTTATCTGTCCTACTGTAGAAATGTTGTCACAGGTGAAGGAGGAGAGTTAGCTGAGATCTTCCCAGCCCTCGACTGCTTTTGCACCGCACACATTCCAGGAAACTCTTGTGGCAGAAGCAGCCACTTCACTTACTTTCAACAAGAGAAGCTGAAGGCTGAGGGAAGTCAGGACCCACAGAGGATCCAAATTTCATCGGCACAGGTCTTATGCTTCACTCGGTTGCATGAATGAGTGTGGAAGCAGCAGGAAGTGGTGGTGATACAAACCTGGGTTCTTTGTTTAATTCTATTCTCAGTACTTGCCTGGTGGGAGACTCTAAGTTCCCTCTCTGAACCTCGTTCTCCTCCATAGCTTAAAACTGGACTCATAATGCATGGTTTAGCTATAATGTACCTTTCAAAAAGGGCTGGCATCTGGTAAGCACTGAATAAATGGTTACATGTCAAACACAGTAAACACTCAACAATGACTAATATCTTCCTTCTGCATTAGCAGAAGGAAAAATCTTAAAAATCTTAAAACTTAAATCTTTCACCTGGAGTCCATGGAGTGCCGGGAAATCCACAGATGAGATTCAATAGATCCTTGAAATCCCTAAAATTAAATACAAAGTGAGGTATGCATGCATATCCTTTCTCTCCAAGGAAAGAATCCATAGCTTTCATATGATGCTCTTAAGGCTCTCAGACTGAAAACAGTTTAGGAAGTATTGAGCTTCTGTGGCTTCCAAAGTGTTTAGCTCCTTTTATTTACCTATGGAATAGCTCTGTGGATGACTCTCAAAACCAAGCTTTTCTGTGCCTCCTCAAGAGGCCTGCATTTTATATGCATCAGTATAACTTCCATAAGATGCTTTTATTTTCTGGCAGCAGCAGTATCACCGGAAGATGATTGGAATTTGTAAGTCAGAAATTGATCTTAATTTCAACAATAGTACTGGAGCCCTTATCTCTTTAAACACATCTTTTTCCATAGTTATATATATATATATATATATATGATTGATGACCAAAGAAGGCAGCTGTGTTTTATTCTCAAGATGATGGTTACTTCATCTTAGAAGAACAACAACAAAAATCGTAACAAATGAATGGGAAGAGCCCAACCAAAGCTTTATTCTACTCCCCAACAACTCAGGTGAGGTCTGGCAGCTTGACAGTCACCAGGAAGAAGGAGCTTAGTGGCAGACAAGCTGCTTCAAATTTCTAAATCTTTGTTTCCTCATCTGTAAAAAAAAAAAAAGACAGAAAGAAAGAAAGGATGATAACAGTAACATCTCCTTCCTATGGCTGTGAGAACTAAATAAGAAAGTAATTGCAAGGCATCTCGTAAGTACTCAAAACAGAGTGCCTCATAAATATTAACTATTAAATATCCTCTCTGATGATAGTGGGAAAATGATTCCTCATCTGGTCTCTGACCCGTAGATTTTAGCCTAGAGATTTACTCTGGGCCACTGATATTTTCCAGCCTCCTCAAGGTTGTTATTAGTGACCAAGTAATAAATAAGTATATAAACCAATGGGAAAGCTGTTGAAAAAGTGTCTGAGCAGCAGTTTCAAAGAAAACCTGTCTTCATGTCCCAGTATCCTAAAGGCAAATGTGAAAATCAAGTTAAAGCAAATAGAATATACCTAAAGAAAATCACCTGAACAAATGAAAGATGAATGATTCAATGCACATTTTTCTTTCATTTATTTACAAATTATTGAGATACATGGTGGGCAAGGCACTGTACCAAGCACAGGATGCACAAAGATAAGGAAGTCAGTCCAGCTCTTGAGACATTTCATCTACAGGCGGAGACAGACATGTATATCCAAGGTCATACATACCACAGGATAAAGTGTGATGTGGGGAGAGGCTGGGAGGGGATGTTCAGCTGAGATTCCTTGAAAAAGCAACAGTTGAGATGAGTTTGGAAGGATAAGTAAATGTTTAATAGTTCATAGTTTGAGAAAGAAGACACAATATTCCACAGAGACAACATGTAAAAGCACACGCAATGAAGCATGTAAAGACTTTGAAGTTATACATGTCAGCCCAGCATGGGGATAATATGGGCAGCTAGAAGGAGGCATTGCTGAACAAACCAGCACCTACCCATCCCCTGCACTCACAGTAGGAGGCAGGACTCACCTCGCAGAGAATTTTGGAATTCATGGTAAGAGCTTGGACTTTTCTCCAGGACTGTGACAAGGTTTGGAATGGTTCTTAGCAGGGAGTTATATAATTCAATTTTATCTATTCTTTAGAAAGAGCAAGCAGGCAGCGGTGAGGATGGATTGAAAGCTGAGAGACTGAAGGCAGCATCTGTAGAGGTGACTTGGGAAGAGTGAAACATGAAAGCAAGTGGAGCTGGAGGTCTTGGTGACTGATTAGGTGGAGGAAGAAAGGGAGAAGGTCAGATCGAGATCATTCCCAGGTCTCTGGCTTGGGGGTGTAGTGAGAGGATGATATGCCTGTCATGGAAAACAAGTGTAATTGTATTTAATAGATATGTGCTGTTTCTGCATGCACATCATCTCCTGTCTCTTCTTTTCAATATTTTCTTTTAAAAACTACCCCTTCCCTGCTCTCAGGTTATATGCTTTAGAAGAGTTCTGCTGACTAGTCTCCCATATACCTCCTTCACTCCCATACACTCCTTCCCACCTGCCCTAACACATACCACTCTCCCTTTTCAAAAGCCCCCAGGACTGGTCTCATAATCAAAGCCAAGTCAAGTGGCATAGTCCAAATCTCCAGCCATAGGGTCTGGTTCAAGCATATGCATGTGATCAAAGTGGTCTAATTAAAGTTAGTCCTGAATTCTCTTTTTCTCAGGGAGTAAGACTAAAGCTAGAGATGAAAATTTTGCCACCATGAAGAAAAGAGGAAATCAGAATTGGATCCTTTCTGAACTTTTCCTTTATAATAGCCAGTATATGCCCTTTCCTACTTGAGTAAGTAAGTATAAACTGGGTTTCTGTGATTTGCAACCAAGTGTCCTGACAAACACAAGGATTAAAGACAACCGTGTTTCAATAAAGAAAAAAATAGTTTATTTTTATGAGTGGTGGATTTTAAAAACCTACATTACTGTGACAAGAGTACCTTAAAACATTTAAGTCTACAAAAGGCACTTTGGGACTTTATAGCAAACTCTACACTTAATAATGAAAAGTCAGACCAGACTGTTTTAAAAAACATTACTGCACCAGATAATGGCACATCCACTCATTCAATTAACATTTATTGAGTATCTTCAGGGGTTTTAGACTTGTGCAATAAAAATGATAAAAACGGATTCTTTGGTTTGAGCTGGTCCATCCAAGATCATTCCATAAAGAGCAGCTGTGTATGCTGTTCAGACTAATTGTGTGAAGTTGGAGAGGCCAGGTGTTTCTGTCTGGCCTAACAGCTGCACTTGGTGGTAAGGGCACCACCTGAATTTCAGTCTGGCCATAAAATGAGGCTGACGAAACAGCACCTTGCATGAGCTTTTAGGTGAAAGACAGAACAGAACATGTTTAGAATTCTTCTCCCTTCTAATAAAACATCCATTAACGTTTATGAAGGAGTCTGGATGAGGCATTGTGCCAGACCCTCTTTTCTTTACTTTCCACAAGAAAACTCCACCACGAGCATGGGTTCAACTGTTATTCACGCACCTATACCCTATGGAAATATGCCTAAGTTGTCACCTCCTGCCTTGTTACCTCTTGCTTCCCCATGGCTAGGCCGAAATGAATCTTCAAGTGTTCATCTGGGGTGAGCATTTGCTGGTCTTGTCACCTTGTGTCCATCTCCACTTCTGATAGCAGTGCTCCAGTGTCCTTTAAGAGTGAACCTACCCACTTCACATTGTGTACTGACCTAGTGTGGCTGTTAGTCAGTGCTACTGGCTCAGGAGTGTGCATGGCACTCAAATTAAGTCAAAGGTGTTCTTTGCCTGGTATGCTCAGTTTAAGAGCAAAGCACTCTAAGGGCAGACCTTCAGCTGTGCCTTGGAGAAAGAACATCAGTTCTACTCCCTAGGTAAGTTCTGTTTCCATTCTGAGAGTAGTGGTTCTGACTTCCCTTTGACATCTTAGGGAATCCCTGAGGTTGTATTTTGTTTTCTGTTGCTATACACCTAAAGAAACTTAACTATATACAATAGTGCACTGTGATTTAAACACTAAACAATAGCTAACATTCATAGCCTACTCTGCAGCTTATAAAGTACTTTCACATTCAATTTATCTCTTTTAATCAAACTTTCCGGAACTGAATTTTTCTCCTGCCCCCAAATAAATCACTTATTGATTTCTGTATTTCTCACAAAAGCACAATCATTCTTTCAGTCACTTAAGTTTTTTTAAACCTCAGAATGACTTCGACTTTTTGCTTTTACTAACTCCCTATAATCAGTCACCTCATCCTAAATACGGGATCTACCAGATCGATCCCTTTCCAACTTTCCTGCCTCCATTTTTGTCAAAACCATTAACTTTCAACAACGCCCAGCTCACCCTGCCACCAGCCTCCTGTCTCCAAACCATTCCAACACCACTGTCAGAAGAATATGACTAAAATTTTATTATCATTGTGTCATACTTCCTCTACCTGGGGTTTACAGAAAAAAAATTGCAGGACAATGATTTACTGGACAATTCCTTAAACTAAATCCTGGGCTATTGATAAGTAGGCTCCAATATGCTCTCCTAGCATATTATTTTCAGCAGAAAACACCTGCTAGATACACGTATCCTCAAACATGTAGTAGATCACAAAAACTGGCTCTAATTTTTTGCAGCTCCTTCTCATCATAAGTGGACTCTTTCTGTACCCCTTGAATCTGGTGTAACCTTCTGATTTGATATGGCTAATGGGAGAGTAGCTAATGTGATTCAAGGTGAGGCTTTAAAGTTGCTTTTGCATTGCAGGTTGTTCTTTTGCTGCTCTTACAACACTGTTTGATTTTCCATGTAAAGAAGGTGAGGGGACTGAGTGTCGGAGAATGTGAGGTACATATCTCAGCCACTTGTTATGTTACCCTGGCCAACAGTCTGATAACTGCCAGACATATAAGTAAAGCCATTCACAATTTTACTGCCAGCAGACTGAAAATGTCTGAGGGAACCTAACTAAGAATAGCAGAAGAACCATCTCACTGAGCCCAGCTCAAATTGCTGACCACCAGAATCATGAGCTATAGTAGCAATTTTAAGTAACTGCATTTTGTGGGGATTTGTTATCCAGCAATGAAAAACTGATATAACATCTAAGCTAATTTGATCACTCTCTCCTCAGAGATTTTCAATTACTATTTAGCATCTTAGGCACTCAATTATGAAATGTGTTCTTCGATGTTTTGTATCATTTAATTTTCCATGGGTCCTATTTCCCATGAAAACGTTCCTTGTGAAAAGACTATGCATTTTATATTGCTGTATTACATATAAGCACAAAGTAAATGCACAATAACTATTTAGGAATCAATTAGTACTTTCCCAGGGCCCAGCTGTCAGTCACATCAATTAAAAATTATTTTAACACATATTTTGATCATTAATTTCAAAAATGTAAAAAACAGCTAAGATGCAAACCATAAAATATAAAATCTAGTTACCTAACCTGTAAAGTGCAAAATCATGCATAGTATATATGATATAAGCAAACAAGTTATTGATTCATTTTCATAAATAACTTCCTGCAAGCGAATCTGCATAGAAATCAAATGGGCGCAAGGAAATAAGTACATAAGGGTAAAAGTTTCACAGAAGCAACTATTTGATTTTCACCAGGATATCATTTTTCTCCCAAGACACATATTTCTCCTATGTGGTTTGCAACTGTAACCTGACAAACTGCCAAAAACAAAGCTTCTATTCTAAGAGTGTTACTGATTCTCTTGTTGCTATTCAATTAGATTTTGCATTTAAAAGAGAAATTCCCTTGTGTTTCCTATAATGATGCACCTGCTCCTTGGGAGATTTCCTCTTTTGACAAGAAATGCCTTACATCTGGCAACAAAAACAGCTCCAGGCTTTTTCTGATAATATCAAAGATCATTTGTTTGTATTAGATGTTTGTGTGGGTTTCCCTTAAGAGCAGTAAAGTACTGCTACAATTTCTTCCAAAACAATAGCACACACAGAGTTTCTTGGCTTGCATTTCCACTGTACACCTGCACCAGAACAACTGTCTGGAATTAGCAAAGTTGTGACAAAGTAGACAGAGAAATGCATTTGCTTTAGTCACTTCCTTTTGGATATCAACAAGTGGTAACAGTCAAATTCATGAACGCAGCATCATTTCAAATCTACTATCTGTAATCTTTCTTCATGAAATGCTTGCTATGGAGAAAATGAAATTTATACTCAAAATTATACCCCTTCTTTTCAAAATCCCATGCTGTATTTTATTTCTAACTGAGATGTCCAAAAGATTCTTAAGAGAAGCACTATCTTTTACTTTCTGATTCCAGACCAGTTAATGCATACATATTTAGTTATGGGTAATCCTCAGTTAATACTCCCTTTCTAGAGAGACTTCCGCGATCAGTACCAAAGTACAGCACCTTTCAAATAGTCTTGAGGACTCCTTAAAGGTGTCTCCTTGTACTCTAACCATGCTGAATGTAATTTAACATTGAGATACATCAGAAACAGCCAATAGACTTTCTCTCCCAGATGTGTGCACATTAGCATACTGCTTTCCTACACCTTGTTCTTTGCCTTTTAAATTTTCAATATGTACAAATGAAATACAGATTTCAACCCATTCCCAATTGAGATGTCTGCTCCATAAAAGAAAACTAGGTTTTTCCCTTCCTGCAGATTCAGCAACGAAAGTAGTGCTTGAAAATTACGTGTTTAGAGTGACACCTTGGAGAACTGACATACTTTGCACACATGTAATCCTCATAAACCTCCCCAGACAGCCCTTATTTCATTTTGCAAACTGCACCCTGGCCAGGCTCCACGGCACGTGGTGTGTGGCGAGACTGTCCTGCAGCAGTTCCCCCTTCCTCCGGGCTCTTTGATGGGCACTTGTCAGTAACAGCCAAGAGGAATCGGACCCTGCCTCCAGCAAGTGAAAAGGGGCACCGACAGTAATGCTTCCTTAATTAACTTTCCCAAGGAAAGCAACGTTACCACAGGAAAAAACAACACGTTTCCCCCCTCCTAGAGGTCCATTGAAAATGAGCAACAATGCTGTTGCCTTTTTGTTTCCTAAGACTTTCTTCGCTGCAAGCAGTAGCGTGTTCCTCAAAGAATGCGAGTATTTCCTGTGGAAACTGTATGGCTGCCAGTAATGGCTCATAATTTTCCCTCTTTTCTTTTCGTAAAAATGAAATAAACAAAATGTGGCCTGTGACAATAGCCAAAATTGGGTTCACCCCACTTACCACCTGCAGATGAAAGTCATCGCCAAGAGAGAAGGCCAAGAGAGAAACGGCCCCCGCTGAAATTGCCGCGGACCAGCCTGGGACGCAGGACAGCGTTAGAGGGAGGCTGACGGAGCCCGGGCTGGACAGGGCAGTCAGGGAGCCCGTGCTGATGAGCGAGGGGCGGCAGCAACACCAGACGTCCCTCTTCTACAGCTATTGCTACCCTTGTTAGTACTGTCGCTATTACTATTACTGCACCCCTCCTTACCTCAGCTCTTCCCAGCCGCGGCACTGCCCATCCCTGCCTGCGATACGATCCCGGGTGGCAGCAAGAATAAGCACCACATGAGGCAGGCAAATGAAAAGAACAATCCTTTGGAAACGAGGCGGGGGTTGTTTCCCCCTTTCCCCAGTAAAGCAGCCGCTGCCGCCACCACTGTTACTATAGAGACCTCCCCCTAAACCCTTTCTGCAGAGACGCCTCTGCTGCCCCAAGCAGCCGAGACTCGCGGCACAAAGGGGGCCCCGGGCTTGGGGAGCACGGGGGGACACACACCGGGGTCGCCTGGTGCAAACTTGGAGAGGCTGAGCCGCCAGCTCCTAGCCCCCCGCCTCCCCGCGGGGTCCGCCTGGGACCTGGACTCACCGGGGGCTCCAGGCGCGCCGGCGGCTCAGGAGCGCGAAGGGACTGACGGACCGACGGACGGACTGCGGCGGCGGGAGCAGGCGGGCGGCGGAGGCGCTGCCGCGGCCCCGCTACGTCACAATGCGGCCCGGCCGCGGGCGCCGCTCCCCGGGCCCCCCAACGGGCGCGCGCGGGCGGGGGCAGCCTGGGCGGCCGCGGCCCGGAACCCGCGCCGGGGTACGCGGAACGCAGCGCGGGCGCCCGGCCGGGAACGAGGGCGCGGCCACCACTGCCACTGCCGAGGCTGCTGGGGCTGCCGCGCCCTCAGGCTGCGCCGCGCCCCTGCGGCCGCCCCCCGGCCAGCGAGCCCCGCTCGGCCTGACTGACAGCGACCCTCCCCGCTGGGCCCCCGGCCCGGCCCACGCCCCTCCCTCGCCGCTTCCTCGCCCGGGATCCCCCGGCCTGCCCGCCGGCTCCTGTCCACGAACCTGCTCTTTCTTTACCTTTCGCTCTTTTTACCTCGACTGCCGTTGCTTTTCCCCAACTGGGGCTCTCCTCTCCTCCCCGCCTACTTTTTGTCCCCGCTTCCCACTTTTCTCCTCCTGCCCCCCCTTCCTTGCTTCGCGGCCTCTCCCCCTGGAAATCGCCCCCTCACCGTGATCCAAGCGTCAACCGCTGCCATCTCATTGGTCCCCAGACCATTCCCGGGTTCCAGCATAAACCGGGAGAAGAGACTCAGGAAGGCGGGGAACGGAAGGTGGGCATGGCCCTGGGAAACTCGTGTCTGAGAAGCCTTTTGGCAGAGTATTTTGCGTTGGCACGGAGTCGTCACCCCCACCCCTCTCCCGAAGCTCGCCCACCCCGGAGGACGTGGCCAAGGAGAGGAGGGCAAGGGTGGCTTTGCCTGCCTGGAATGTTCTGTGCTCAAGTGTGGGTGGATGGAGAAGATGTTGGGCTGAAATAAAGACTTTTTAATTCAACGACGTTTCAATGTACCAATGGCCCCACAGTGACATTAACTTTACTTTTATTGTATCTTAATTGTTGAGGGATTGGGGGTGGGAGGCTGCTGGATGAGGAGTCGGCAATGCCTGCAGTGGTGACTACTTCTTTCCTTGTTTCCGAAATGAAATCAGGGGTTGTGGAAGCATTTATGGTAACCTTGGCTCACGACTGTCTCGCTGTTGCCCTCTGGAAAGCTTTAAATGATCTTTGAGAAATCTCTTTCCCAGGCGAGATGACTCGGAGAAGTTCACTCAGCAAAGCCATTGAGGACCACACTCTTGTTCCAGGGTATGACTGCTTGACTGATGCTGCCCCAGAGAAAAGCGTGAGGAAGTAAGTCTTGGTCAGTTGAGAGGCATCCTCATTCCCTTGCCAGTTCCAGAGGACAAGAGCAGTGCCAAGATCCTAGGACACCTGGCACTATCTGGGTAGTGGCAATGGAGATGTGTGATCTTGTTACAACAAAAAAGGAAGGCTCTGATTGTTTAAAGCTGGGGTTTCCTGAATAACTAGCCTAAGACTGCCTTCAGTCTTTGTGGAGTCCACAGGCTGTGCTGTACTAGGAGGGCATAGGCTGAGTAATGCTTGCCCTGGACCTGTTCGGACCAGGACCATCCTCACTGAAATGAGGACTACCTTGAATGCCAGCGGAAGACATTTCACATGTGTCTAAGTCCATTTCCTACTGAAACCTAAATGTCTTTCTTGGCTTTTGACATAAACAGCCAAGATCATGTCCCCTGGTGTTGTAATTTGTTTATTGTAATTTATCGTGTGTAAGACTTAAGTACATACATGGAAAGTGGCTCCACAATTTTAAAAATACACATTATCCCCCAGTAGAAAATATAAAATTGGATGACATCATGTGGCACTAAAAATACTTGAAAATATTGGGTTTAATTTGTTCACATCTGGTTAAAATAAAACTGCCTCTTTTTTTTTTTTTTTTTTGCCTAGTGTAAATTTTGAGAAAAGCACATCTTGCTTTCATCCGGTAGATATGGATGGGATTGGTGTCACCCTTGACATGATCTACAGAGAACACACTTCATTTCCATTCTCTTAAATATTTTGACACCCTGTTTTTGAAAATCATTTTAATTTATTGAAGGAATCATTTATTGAAGAATTGTAAATGGTCATCTCCTTCCAACTGTCCTAAATATTCATTAGCTCTGGTCAAGCCAGGTGTTAATTCAGTATAAATGATTCAACAACAAGGGGCCTGGTACTGCCGTATGTACAGAAAGTGGGTTGTCCTGGGAAATAAAGTGTTTTTTGTTTTTTTGGTTTTTTGGTTTTTTTGCATAGCCAAGGGAATAGCATGCCACAGTGTAAAAGCAATCTTTTGAGTTGTTGTTTAGGATATTTTCCTCTATTTTTTATAGTTCTTTTGTTATTTTTTTTGGTTTCTAACATGTTTTTGATTACATATTTAGCATGGTTTCCATGTGATTGTTTTTACAGTGTGATTTAAATCTAGGCTTATATACACTTCCCCACATAGGCTGTGTGTTTACTTTCCTTTGGACTGTTTATTGGTTTGCTTCTCCTGTGCATACCCTTGCCAAATTCAAACTACAAATTGATATACCAAAGTGTGGAAGTAGTCCTTGTGTTGCTTCTTACTGACAACCAGTTTCTGGCATTCAGTTTTCTAATCAAGCAGCTGCCTCTATGGGCTAGTTATTCCCTAGACGTGGCTTAGCAGCAGCACAGCCACTGACTCATTTACCATTTTTTAGGATGCCCCACCCATGCCTGCCACAGCACAGGGTGTACTCCTCTTAAAGCACTTAGCATACTTCTGTTTCTTGTCTGTTTCTTATCCCCTTCTATTCAACTGTCAGTTCCCATCATGATGACAGGGTATACATATTACTCATATTTGGATCCTCAACACTGAACACATTTTTATACTCAAGAGTTAGCTACTGAAAATAATTAGTACAAAAATGCATTTCACTCTGTATATCATCTGCCAAAGAGCTGCCAGTAATTTGTTCATTTAATTATTACAATTAAACATCTGTCTCCTCTATCCTTTTACCCAATTTCTATAAATATATCTTTATTGTGCTACAGAAATTGGATAAAACTACCATAACACTATTGATGATCAAATAGAAAAAAATCTTCCTTATTTTTTCTATTTTTAAAGTGTAGATTTGACTTAACCATCCAAATCTGTGCTAAAAGCTCAGATTTTTTTATTCTCATTGATGAGTCTGGGTCATTCTGATTCTGTTTGGGAACTGCAATTGGTCAGGTCAGGCTGCTCTTTTATTCTGGAGTTGAGTTTTATTTGCTTGGCTCCCACTGTATGTATGTAATTATAAGCTATTTATATCAAGAATCAGACTAAATATTTCTGCAAATTTGATTATATCCATCAGGATAGGATAGGTTGTGCTGCAGTAACAAACAATCCCATAGCAACAACACCAAACTTCCATAGATTAATAAAAATGTATTCCTTGCTCTCACTATACAACAGTTGCCCATGGGCTGCATCTTTGCTTCACGTCTTTCTCACTTTAAGACTCCAGCCCAAGCCAGGTATAATGGCCCATGCCTGCAGTCTCAGCACTTTGAGAGGCCAAGGCAGGAGGAAACCTTGAAGCCCGGATTGTGAGGTTACAGTGAGCTATGATTACTATACTCCAGCTTATGAGACAGGGTGAGACCTCATCCACCCACCGCCTCAAAAAAAAAAAAAAAAAAAAGACTGCAGCCCCACGGAGGAGCCACTAACAACAATATTGCTGGTAATTCTAGATAGAGCAATACATCCCTCGAGTATTTTATACTAGGAATTAAATGCTTCGGCTCAGAAGTTACACAAATCACTTCTGCTCACAGCTCATTGGCCTGAACTAATTGTGTGGCTCCACCAAATCACAAGAGGACAAAGAAGTGCAATTCTTACAATATTAGAATAATCCTAGAATATTTGGTAAAAATTAGAATATTTGGTAAATAATCCTTAGAATATTTGGTAAATAATAATATGAGGAAAAATGAACATATTATACTTCACTGTAGATATTATAAAACGTGAGAAAATTCTGTGGGAATTTTACATAAAAGCCAGAGAGCTTAAGTATAAATATGGATGCTGAAGAGAAGTATAAATTCTATAGTAGTTTTAATTTCTGAAATAACTGCAGGAAAAAAAGAGTAAAGAACTGTGGACTTTGATAAAGAATGATTAGGAACCCAGTTTTTGAACATTTTTGAGTTTTGCAAGTAAAGAAATCATTATAGAAAAACATGGAGTTACCTAGTTTTCTAGCAGGGTTTAGGTCACACCCACATTTTCTCTCCACCTCCTTTTCCCTGAACATGCCTCCCTTATCTTTTTCTTTAGGCCAGGGCACATCTTTTTTGCCATGTATGTTCTTGTGTGCTCGAGCTGGGTGTGACTAACAATTTGATATTCCTCACCTGATCTGTTTTTTGTGATCACTTTTCCCTTGAAAAAGTTATTTTCCTTCAGTATTTCTTTTTTTCTCTCTTCTTGGGCCAAGTGTTAGTATTCTGCATCTTCTTAGCACCTCTGATAGTTATAATGGGGAGGGAGATGAAATCCAAATCCAGAAGTTTAACTGCTTATAATATAGCAGCTTTAATAAAAGATTTAGTGTAGAAGAAATTTTATGGATTGTTAATCGGATTCCCTGAGATTATCCTGGGATTCCAATTAATCCTATTACTCTGTTTTACCCATTCCTACGCATCATTCATCAGCAGCTTTGTTGTTGGTATTTTAAATAGAAACTATTAGACATGTGCAAAAACACAATCAGATAAATGAGTGTCTTGCCATGGGTTATGAGGCATTTTGAGGCAAATATAGAGAGAGACTATCCACAAGGGACTAATGCGTTTTCTGGAAATCATGTGATTTGGGGGCTACGATCTTTCTGCTGTGCTTATCTTCCATAAAGAGTTACCATCAGAGAGCACAGTCAATCTGTGTAGCAGCTAGAATATAGACAGGAACTATGAATTTCAAACTCCATTCTGGCAGGCAATGTATAGACTTCATGACTGGATTGAACTATTACTTTAACCCAACAGCTGGGATTTGGCAGGTTAGCACTGAGGCTGACTTGGGCTCACTCTCCACCTAAGCCTTGAGGGACTCTTTGCCTGTCCTCACTCAGCTTCATCTGTAAACCTTCAATTTTGATTTAAAAGTGGTATTTCTACAGCTACCGGAGCCCCACTGGACTGGTTGCTTTTCTCAGGGATTCTATCCACATTATCTTCAACAGGTTGCTTTTTCCTGGATACTTTTACTGAAAAGCCTTTACCCTCCCAAGGTGGTCAAATTCAGGTGTATGTGAATGACTCCCCTTGGGTCACATTACATCTGCCTGTCTGTCCACTGTTGCCCCTGGTCTGAATCAGGTTTTCAGTGACAATGGTGAAATCTACCTGAGCCTGGTGCTTCCAGAAAACAGTGATGATTGAAAAATCCTTCAGCTTTTTAGTGTTCCAGGAAATGGCTCACCACAAAGAGCCACCTTGCCCATGTGACTTAAGTAAAACTCACAGCCCACTCTTTCTCCCGACCCCCATAAGATTCACAGATGACTCCTTTGTTTACCTAGGACAAGGCCAAACACAGACTTTCCCCTTTTTGCCTGGATCTGCTGATAAGACCAGACACAGGCGCTTCAACTTCCCATTCTCTATCTTATGAATGATTAGCTGAGATTAAAACTGTTTGTCCCTCTGAAACTTGCTAGACACAGACATAAACATTTCCTCTTCAGCTAACTGACCTAGACTTCCCCTGACTGCAAAACCACCCAAACAATAAATCATCCTACCTGTAACTTGTCTATTGTTCCCTATAAAAGTCTAAGGGAAAATAAACCTACAGAAACATCCTGATATTCAGATTTAGGGTGTTCTTCTATTATAAGGGCATGAATAAAATCAATGTTCTCTGGTTCTCTTCTTTGACACTATCATTTCCCCCTTTGTATTCTACTGTGTTTTTTTTTTTTTCATTTTCATTAATAACTAGTTTAGTCACTAATGTAAATTGGTATCATGGATCTGTTATTTAACCAAAAAGTGGTTATTTTAATAACTGAGGAGTATTTAAAACCCTACAAATTGTACAGACTTATTCAATTTTTTCTTAGGTTTGTTTTCTCTATTGGTGAAATAAATAGCCCTCCTACATCAGAGTGTTCATCCTGGGGATAAATGAATATGCCATACCCTTGCTGAATGGGCACCACATTTATTTTCATAACATGACCTATGTGTATAGCAAAATCTTAGTTATTACATATGCAGGCAAGTCCTCTAGTGGATGATATACCGTAGAATTACTATACAAAGTCTTCCAAATTAGTAATTTGCCTACTGGGTTATACTACTTTCCAACTTGGGCAATAGGAAGGATAAATATTTTCTATGATGCAGGCCTAGAATGGGTGCTTTCAACAACTATTATATCTCACAGATTAAAGACTATGTAAGGCGAGGGGGAGAAGGGGATGAGAGAGATCCATAGGGAGAGGCATCTATACTTTCCCTCCCAGAATGACTCCCTGAATATAGGCCAACATGCATAAAACCAAACATCATCTGGGGTAGTCTGACCTTGATTGGGGATTTCCAGTTTCAGGAAAAAAAATAAGAAAGTTCACTTAAGACTGAAAAATTGGGAAATCTTACGAAATTTATATTCTGTAAACATGGAGTACTCTTAGGCAAGGACAGATTTAGACACTAGAGATTTCACACATGTGCAAAAACACAGATTAAATCTCTAACTGAAGGTTTTGGTATTTGAATAAATTTGATTAGGTTGTTTAAAAAGGAATGCAGGTCAGCTGAGTGTGGTTAAATGATTTGAAGAGGAATGCAGGTCAACCTCCGAACATCATGCCACATGCATGTGGACCTGACATGGTTGCAGACTATAAAACCAATGAAAATACATTTCATTGATTACTTACCAATTGTAAAAGCATTATATTTTTAATTGCTTCCGGTCCTCGAAGTAACTATTAAGTCTCCTTTCTTCATTTAGATAATAATTGTACTATAGCATATAATCTGTGCTTTAATATTACTATGATATAAATCCACTGATACAGTTGGATTCGGAGTTTCTGTTGTCTTTAATACAAGTAATTTATCATTTTACTTATCTATTCTAACTTGAGAGTAAAGACATGCATTTGGAAATAATTAGATTGGTTTATGGATGATGCACATGGCTATGAAATGGAAAAAGAAGATTTCGATCCAATGGGGATTAAAGCTATAACTGACTTTAGTCTCTGGCTTTATCTTTAAGCAGCTTTTAGTGAGTTAATAGGACAGAAACTTGTTCCCCTTGGATAAGCCCCACAAAGACGCTAGAATCCTTACATCTAAGTAGCAGCAGAAAGCTGTCAGTGAATGGAATGCTTAAGTAATTATAATCACCACTGTTCCAAACCAGAATAAATCCTAATTCCAAACAACTTTTGGGAAGAAAGACTAGTTCTGAAAATGAAGTAAGGTTTTCAGTCTTCTTAGATATGACTATCTTGTGAATTTTACTTTCTTCCCCAAATGTGTAGCTTCTAGTACCAAATTCCCCAGACTGGGGACATATGGTCATCTTTAGAAAAAAACAAGGAGAAAAATGCTAACCACATATTGAGCTAGATGAAAAAAAAAAAAAAAAAGAAAAAAAAAGCTGACGGCTGATTTAAAAATAAAAGTTCCTTGTAAATCATGGGGAATTTTTTAAAGGTGGTTTGTAGGAACAGAAAGTAATTATTGATGGAATAAATGTTTTTAAATTCAGAGTCCAGTGTAATCCTATAGTAAAGAGGATTTAAGGATATTAACCCAAGGTTCAGACTCCATGGGTTCAAACCCCAGCTTTACTGATTTTATCTTTAGAGTTATTATTTATATATTAAGACAGAGTCTTACTCTGTTGTCCTGGCTGGAGTACAGTGGCATGATCTCAGCTCACTGCAACCTCTGCCCCCTGGGTTCAAGTGATTCTCATGCCTCAGCCTCTTAAGCAGCTAGGATTACAGGCGTGCACCACCATGCCCAGCTAATTTTTATATTTTTAGTAGACAGGGTTTTGGTATGTTGGCCAGACTGGTCTCGAACTCCTGGCCTCAAGTGATCCGCCCGGATCCGCCCGCCTCAGCCTCCCAAAGTTCTGGGATTACAGATGTGAGCCACTACGCTTGGCCCTATTTTATTTTCAACATTATTTGATGTGACCAGGCCTTAGTTCCCTCAGCTACAACATGGGATGCTAATAGTCTCTGCTTCAAAAGGCTATGAAACTTAAATAAGCTAATTTTTAAAAAAAATTTACAGTTAAACATACTAAGATAATTACTGTTTGTTAAGTAAGTAAACACTATAACGCCTATGGAGTATGGGTGAATCCATTTGAAATATGGACCCTGAAGTTGAGTGCTGGCGAGTTGGCTATAAATATCTTTATTTCTTCACTTGTATCATGGCATTAAATAGAACTTGAATTATTTGCTCCTTAAGCCACAATAATAGTACATCTTATATTCTTATATGGTAAGTGTATAGTTTTCCACAACCTTGCTTTTATTATAGTCACAGTATGTGAAATGTTATTTGGAAAACCTTTCAGTTCATGTTTAAGTATTGCCATTGGTTCTCTGGCAATTTAAGACATTTAATATTTAGATCTTCTCATTTGATACTAAACTTTGGTTTGTAAACAGCATTAACATTCTACCCAGACTGCCAAAGATGATTTGACTCATAACTCAAGAACAGACATAGAAGAAGAATTTTCAAAAATGAAACATCTGTAATGAGAGGAGTGTCATTAGCATTTTAAACTCTGGACCGATTTTAATAAGATTTTGATATGTTTGTCATTAATTTGTTATCAATGGAAAAATACAATTCTTGAAAAAATATAAAGTACTTTTCCATGCATTTATTCAGCAAGTACTCTTGGGCATCTGCTATGTACTGGGCACTGTGATAATTATTTAGACTGTGTTGAGGTGAACAGAACAGGCACAACAGAATGCCCTTATGGACAGTCAATAAACATGTGTATTTCCTTGTTGCTAAGTGCTATGAAGACAAAAACAGATAGCTGTGGCAGAAAATAAAGAGAGGATCTAATACAGCCTTGGGCGGTTAGGGAAGACTGCTGAGTTTTGAAGAACCAGAAGAAGTTAATGATGTGAATAGTGAATAGATGAATGCTCCAGGTAGGGGAGGCAGATTGTACTGCTGAATGTCCATCCAACCACCACCCAGAAGTCAAAAAGGTGTGCAGAGTGTTTCCCAAATTAATTAAGTGATTAAGGAGGCTGTAATGAGGCTTATGTGCAAAGTACCCCTTGGACTGGCACACATGCATACAGAAACGAAAACGATCATCACCACCACCACCATTAACCATAGATGCAGAAAACACAAGTGGAAATGTTGACATATTAAAGTGCCTGCAAAGCCTTGGTGTGATCAATGTCACCACATACTAGTCATCCCTAGAAAGCAGGTCTTAAGAGAAAGTAGAAACTCCTAGGGCATCCTCTGACATGAGGATCAGTCACTGCTATTAGAAATGTGTAGCCAAGTTAAAAAGGAGATTAATTGTTCCAAAACCTTGGAGAATTGAGACTAGAACATAAAATAAATGTGAGAGTAAGTCAGGTGTAGCAGAAATCATGAAGGTGATGAAAAGTCTATGAGAATCATAAATAACCAGGTAGATACTTTCTTAAAAATGTCATTATCTAATATAGAATTTAAGAATTACGAGCTGTACATTTTGAGCACTTCTCCTCACCTCTAACTTTCCACGTTTTCTAAAATCTGTCATGACTTTGGAAATGACTTTTAGTAGCTAGATTGACTAGGGGAAAATAACTTGGAATCTTGGTACAGATTTGAGGAAACAAGGATTTTTGAAAAAAACAATTTTATGTTCACAGTATCCTAAACTACTCAGAACTAGGTAGTGTTATATAAAAGGACCATATGTTCACAGTGGATAATTTAAATACAGCCCACAGAGTCCTTCTAGTCCTTCCATGGCACTGTTTAATACAGTAGCCATATGTAGTCGAAGAACATTTGGAATATAGCTAGTCTGAATTCAGACGTGTTATGAAGGTAATAGAAACACTGGATTTCAAAGTCTTACTTTGAAATAAAGTATTCTAAAATAAAAATTCACCAGTTATTTTTAATTTAAAAATATTCAGCTACTAGAAACTTTAAAATCACATATTTCAGTTATGTAGTATTTCTATTGGACTGTTCTGTTCTTGGGAAGGTGAAAAATCATCCCCATTGAACCTGCTCCCTAAACATCCATCCCAAACCATTCCATCAAAACAGATGGCAGTATTGTCGAAAGGGGGAAAACAGGTGGCTAACTAGCTACAGGTTTACGTGAATGGTAACAGATGAATATGACAGTTACACAGTATGGGAAAAATTGATGTTTGGTAGAAAACTCATCAATAAATGCTAGAAGGAAATTACCGATGTGCTCTGTAGATCTTCCAAAAGAAGGAAAACTGGGAATATTAAAAAACAAAACACTGTTTTTTCCTTGTGCTCAGTGGCTGAGGGGCTGCATTCAGGTCCATTGTGCTTCTTCAAACAGAAGGAGAGCCTGCATGATTCTCTAACGCTATACCTAACATATCTTTTTCTTCCTCTCTCTAAAACGATTTAATAATCAGGAAATAAGCCTTTACAGTCAGTGTGTTAAGAATCCAGTGTGCATTCTGCAAACTGCATAAAAATAGTCTCACTCCAAGTAGACTATGCAACAGATGTTGATGATACTTAAAATGAGCTGAAGACAGAGAAAAACTATTGTATCTTTATGCTTGGCTGAAAGAAAAATCTTTTCCCTTTAAAAGATCTACATAAATGTATGCCCTTAGCAAACTGGCTAATATGTCAGGCTTCAAAGTGACTAGACTGTACACTTACTGTTTTACTAATCCTCTGGCTTCCCCTGTTTTGAGATAGTTACAGAAAAGTCCATTTTGGAATATTTCCCCTTGGCTTTAACACTTGGCAGAGGAGTCCACTGTCCTCTGCTCTTCCTCACATTAGTTATAAAGCTGTTTGTCATCTCTAGTATCCGGAACACCTGCTTTTTAAAGGGCTGCTGGCTCAGGAAAAAGAACATAAGTTATTTTTATGCAATAACTCACCAGCTCAAGACTTTCAAAAACTGTATCTGAAACACTGTATTTTTTTCCCTTGTAATCAAATAAGGTGTTTTAAAAATCAAAATTTTTCATTTCACCCTAATTTCCTTTTAAGATAAATCACCGAAAGGCAAATGACAGGCCAGTTGGACAAATCAGAGAAATAGAGCAAACTTTTTGCTCATAACAGGATACACAGGTAAGAAAACCAAAAGCAACCATATCTTCTAATCCAGTTAGAAATATTTAGAAGAAAGTATAGAAGCCTTGGGCAGGGAAACTTTCAAACATTTAAGAAACCCAAGAAAATGAAGGTGGCTCTGTTACTTCTTTATATGAAATATGACGCTTTATATTCCATGTTGTTTTTGCCTGCTTAGCAGACCTTCTTTTTTCTTGTAAGAGCTGTTACCTTTATCTTCTGAGAGCCCTTCTTTCCCCCACATTGATAAATTGGTTGAACACTTGCCTCCCTCACTATAGGGATGGGCACATGACCATGACTAGCCAATCAGGGTCTCACATCCTCTTGGCCATAAAGATTGCACAGGGACAGAGGATTGGTTAGACCTATTTAAAAAGAGACAGTCTTTCTTGTTCTCTTAGCTTTGTTAGCTCAGATGGTGATGGAAACCCAAGGAAGCCATGGTTGCCATCTTTGCTACCCTGAAGGACACCCTGGTTGAGAATGAAAGCAATAGAGACAAAAGCAGCAATGAGAGGTGGAGAAAGAGAGAAAGAGAGGAAAGAAAGAAAGAAAGAAAGAAAGAAAGAAAGAAAGGAGGGAGGGAGGGAGGGAGGGAGGGAGGGAGGAAGGAAGGAAGGAAAGAAAGAAAGAGAAAGAAAGAAAGAAGGAAAGAAAGAAAGGAAGGAAGGAAGAAGGAAGGAAGGAAGAAGGAAGGAAGGAAAGAAGGAAAGAAAGAAAGACTGAAAGAAAGAAAGAAAGAAAGAAAGAAAGAAAGAAAGAAAGAAAGAA